>NC_133618.1:366617367-366737367 GCF_048593235.1 Sminthopsis crassicaudata
GGTCCTTGGAGGGTACACAGGTGCTAGGCCCATTGAAAACATTTCCTTCATAATGCAACCCTAATGGATAAGCCGGGGCCAGGGGCGTTTGCCACAGATGACCCTCTGGCTTGGCAATCCTCCCCTGAAAGACTTGCTGAGGGGTGATGAAGTAAAGAGGTAACAGGGGGCTCCTAGTAAAACTTCAGCTCATTCAATTAGGATTGTACCTACACTGTTCTCTCTTGTGCTCTGCTGTGGAGAAGGAGAAAAGGCAAAAGTGGGCCCGGCCCTCTGGGAGTCTGGCGGGATGGACTTTCACACCTGAAACAGAAAAAAATGTAGAAAGGTTCAAAGAGAAATTTAACAAAGTTAAATATGAACTATGTCCACGGGTGACAAAGAAGAAGCATTATTGGGCTGGGGATGGGGTGGAGGAGAGAATCTAGCTGTCAGGAAGGGAGAGAACAACATGGGTTAGAGTTATTAGGGAGAGTTTTGGAGAGGGCTGGGCTTGAACTGGGCCTTGAAGAATGCACAAAATTTGGAAAGGTTCAGAGAAATTCCAGCAATCACTCAGGAATTTTTCTCTACCTATTGGATAAGACACTCAAAGTCATACAATTAGATCTGAGTATGGGGTTATAAGTAAACAGAGAAACGTGGAGGATGAACACTGAGAGACAGATTGATGGACACATTCATGAGTGTACACACATGCTTCATTGACATCACCTTCATTAGAATATGGATAAGATCCTGGGTTTGCAAAGGTTATGCCAATAGAATGCGTACTATGGCTCAGTCTACCAAACCGTAAAACCTTTAGCATGGGTTCTTCAACTAATCATAGGTCTGTCTGTCGCATGAAGACCAGTTTCAGTTCTCACTAGAGGTTTGTTCCCCAAGGAACAGATCTTCTGCAACTATAGCAATTCATTCTACTTTTAAGAGACTGGAATGGTCTCAATAGAGGGAGAACTGACAGGGAGCGGGAAATATAGATTCATGAAAATATTGAAGGATACACACACATACATACTATATACATACATATATATGTATACATGTGTGCACAGAGAGACATATACACAAGCACACATTCAAATAAGCACATTTTAGTAGCTTATATCCTATCTTGTATCAGAGAGAACTGTAATACTCTCATGTTCACCACTTCTGTTTCCTTTCTCAGAAGCTTACTTAGTTCTGTAAACCTGGACAAGTTATTTAACTTCTCTCAGTTCTCTCAGAAAACTCAGTTTTCTCACCTATAAAGTAGAGATAATTATAAGATCTGCTTCACAGGATTGCTGAGAATCAAATGAGAACATATGTAAAGCACTTTGCAAACCAATGCTTATTATCACTACTTTTGTGACTATGTCAATTTGATCACAGATTCATTGAGATATGAAATTTTAAAATTTGACCTTAGAAGATTAATAAAGTAGGACATTCATTGATTTTGCAGAATCTGAAGGCTCAAGTTAAGGAGTTTTCTGGATAGGGCATTTGTTATTTTATTGATGTGAGTACTCCTTTCAATGGTGTAGAATTTACCCCTTTCTCAGCTTTTCACCCTTTTTTGAAGCATTTGAAAACATTCATCTTTTGTTTCTGACTAAATTTTAATTTGGAAAATTGGCATTGTGATAGAGTGGTTTACTTGCTAGTTACTATTTGTGATGGTCTTTTGTGTACCTAGCACTTGTTAGAAAGGAGCTAAGCTGGTAAATATAAACTAAAAGCTAATTGCCCCTAATTGCTTAGAACTCTCCTGTCCATTAACAGGGATTGAAGAAATGACTTCTCTGTTTTTAACCTCAAAAATATATCCTTAGTCCAGAAATATTTGAGGGGTCCCCTTTGGAGACAGTCAAAGGAAAGAACAAGCATCCATCTTAGTAAAAGTAAAAATAGTAGCCTCACTTGAAAAGATGTAAGTCAGATTCCAGAAATATTAATTCATATTACTGTACAACTTATACATTTATATATAATTGTTGTACAGCTGTACAACAATTAATTCATGATCTGTACAACTTATACATTTAGGCAACCCATGTGAGCATACATGCCCTATAAGGGCACACATCTATCTTACAAGTATGATAAAAGGTAAATATGAAAAAAGTCAAAAGAGAAAGGGGGCAGTGGGAGGATAGAAAGAGAAAGACATGGGGAGAGAGAAAGAAAAAAGAGAGAAACAGAGAGAAAGAGAAAGGGGGAGAAAAAGGAGAGGAGAAGGGGAGAAGAGACAAAGAGAGACAAAGAGAGAGAGAGAGAGAGAGAGAGAGAGAGAGAGAGAGAGAGAGAGAGAGAGAGAGAGAGAGAGACAGAGAGAGACAGAGAGAGAGAGAGAGACAGAGAGAGAGAAGAGAGAGAGAGAGAGAGAGAGAGAGAGAGAGAGAGAGAGAGAGAGAGAGAGAGAGAGAGAGAGAGAGAGGGAGGGAGAGAGAGAAAGGGAGAGAGAGAAAGGGAGAGAGAGAAAGGGAGAGAGAAAGGGAGAGAGAAAGAAAGAAGAGACAGAGAACATAGTAAGGAGGGCAGATCAAGACTGTGGAGACAGCTATGATAAGGACACAGGAACAGACAATTGTGGAGGAAGTGGAGTTCGGATGTTCTAATTTGCCTGGGGACAAAGTTGAGCACTGAGAATGGTGAGCAGAATTGGAGCATGGCATGCTGAAGCCCATGCTTTAACTAGACTTATCTGGGCAGTTCATAAGGATGGATTGGAAGGAGAGAACGAGAGGCAGAGACTCCAGCCTGCTCAGGGCTCAGTGTAGTTAATACACTATTACCTCCAAGCATTTACATCAGTATTGATGAGAGATCCATATTTTGCTTGGTGAGCTCCTTGAGTGAACATACATCTCCCCTTTTAACATTTACTTCACTTAATGAAAATAACCAGAGGACCACAGAACACTTCCTTCCACAGACGCATTGGATACAGATGGTAATGGGCACATAGGAAAATTTAAACCTAAGCACACACACGGAAATTTATACACACATTTGCATGCAGATATGCCCACAGGCATATTCAAATATGCAGATATACACACATAGACATGCATATACACAAACAGACATAAACAGACATGCACATCCCTAGTTCCCACCATTAGAAAGACTGTGGAGGCTGCATCCATTACCCTTATGGGAAATCCACAAATTCCCAAGAAGATGGACAGGAACAAAAAGAGGTCGGATTTCCAGGGGCTGCCTCCACAGGCTTTTGCCCACCACCTGACTAAATGATATCACCCTGGGTATCTTCAGTCCCTGAAAGTTTCATCTTCCAAGAGCCAGGGGTGTTTGAGCATGAAAGGAATTGGCTCAGCCTCCAGGGTGGAACACTTAATATTCTGCCAGACTAGTGTGTGGGTTGAAGCCCTGAAGGATGTGATATGAACTCTGTGTGACCAGGAAAAAAAAAAAAACACCTATTGAGCAGACAACACAACTTATTGTCTACTTGTTGATAACAGAATGGGATTCCTGGGACCTTGTCCTTCCAATATCACAAACAAAAAATTCAGAGCAGGGAGGAACCTTAGAAGCCATCTAGTACAATCTCTTCATTTGCAGATGGGAAAGCTAAAGTCCAGAAGAAAGGGATTTGCTTTAGGTCAGTATAAGACAGTCTCTAAACTGAGATTGGAACCAAGCTCTTCACTAGGTTCTCTACTTCAGCCCAGGCCACTAAGCTGCCTCTAGGGCACCAGAGCCATGCCTTAGGCTGTCTCTCAGAAAAATGGTTGGCATCACACTCCTAATTTTACAAGGAAACCCAGAACATTCTGAGGGGGAGAATGAATGGCATTAGACTTTAAAGTCAGGATCTAAAAAGACAGAACAATGGACTAAATACAATGAGATTAAATATAATAGATATTGTCATACCCTTGGGTTTAAAACAAGCAAACATAAGATTTAAAAATGGGGAAATAATGGCCAATAAAACATTCATATTAAAAAACAAATCTGGGAGGTTTGTCATGGATTGAGAACTTGTTCTGAGTTAGTAATATGATACAAGAGCCAAAAAATTCACTAAATCAGCCTTGACTTAATAGAAGCCAAATGTCTAGAATGAGGGAAATGAGTCTTTTCCTACCATCCATCCCATATCTAGAACATTTAAACCGGATCTGGACACCACACTTTAAATTGGAACTATCTCCCTTTTTCAGAGGAAAAAACAAAAACAAACAAAAAATAAAAACAAACAAACAAACAAAAAAACAAACAACAAACCTGGAGACTGTGCCTTTAGAGGTGTGGCTGAAAGGAATGGAAGATGTCAGTCTTGGAGAAACCTCAAGGAAGACATTTTATCTGTCTTCAAGTACTTAAAAGGGTTCCATGGAAGATGATTAGATTCTGTTTGGCCCCAAGAAGCAGAAATGGAGAAATAATGAGTATTAGGGAAAATTTTATTTTTCTGTTTAAAAAGGGGATGGGGAAGATGGAGAAGAAGCTCTAATTATGATTACAGTTGTCCAAAAGGAGGATGGACTATTTCATGAGATTCCATATTCTTTTTTTTTTTAATTTTTATTTTATTTTATAATTATAACATTTTTTGGCAGTACATATGCATGGGTAATTTTTTACAACATTATCCCTTGCACTTACTTCTATTCAGATTTTTTCCCTTCCTCCCCCAACCCCCTCCCCCAGATGGCAAGCAGTCTTATATATGTTAAATATATTACAGTATATTCTAGATACAATATATGTGTGTAGAACCGATTTTTTGGTTGCACAGGAAGAATTGGATTCAGAAGGTAAAAATAAGAGTTTATACTCATTTCCCAGTGTTCCTTTTCTGGATGTAGCTGGTTCTGTCCATCATTAATCAATTGGAATTGGATTAGCTCTTCTCTATGTTGAAGAAATCCACTTCCATCAGCATACATCCTCGTACAGTATCATTGTTGAAGTGTATAATGATCTTCTGGTTCTGCTCGTTTCACTCAGCATCAGTTGATGTAAGTCTCTCCAAGCCTCTCTGTATTTCTCCTGTTGGTCATTTCTTATAGAACAATAATATTCCATAACATTCATATACCATAGTTTACCCAACCATTCTCCAATTGATGGACATCCATTCATCTTCCAGCTTCTAGCCACTATGAAAAGGGCTGCCACAAACATTTTGGCACATACAGGACCCTTTCCCTTCTTTAGTAGTTCCTTGGGGTATAAGCCCAGTAGTAGTATGGCTGGGTCAAAGGGTATGCACACTTTGATAATTTTTTGGGCAAAATTCCAGATTGCTCTCCAGAATGGTTGGATTCTTTCACAACTCCACCAACAATGCATCAGTGTCCCAGTTTTCCCACAGCCCCTCCAACATTCATCATTATTTGTTCCTGTCATCTTAGCCAATCTGACAGGTGTGTAATGATATCTCAGAGTTGTCTTAATTTGCATTTCTCTGATCAGTAGTGATTTGGAACACTCTTTCATATGAGTGGAAATAGTTTTAATTTCATCATCTGAAAATTGTCTGTTCATATCCTCTGAGAGATTCCATATTCTTAAAGATCCTCAAATAGAGGCTATAAGCTCCTTGTGGGGAATGTTCCCCTTGTTGCTTATTCATGTACATATTGACTTCTGAAATTCTTCCATCACTAAGATCATGAGTTTCTCTCCTTTTTCATTCTTTTCGTGATCCCCCAGCTACTCCATTCTTCTTCCTCCTCTAACCTACGTGGCTATTTTGGGGTGGCTGGCTGAGGCTCTCTTCCAATGGGCTTATCACTCTGACATCTGTCACTCATGACAAATGGTGTCTTGGGTTGAGTTTAATCCTGGTTCTATTCTATGAAGCCTAACTCCCACAGAGAGTATCATACACCCCCACTTGTCCCCAGAGTCTGGTTTGTTTTACATGAAGAGCTCAATAGCTGGCCTGAGATATGTAAAATCACAAATCCCCAAAGGCTTTTCATGCATCAGATCAAGGTCTGTCTGTCTTTTGTCTTACAGACATCGAGAATAGCTGGTTATTCATAAAATAAAGGAATTGTCCTTACTTTCTGGAACATTATAAGGAAATAACTGGGAAAATCATAGAATTACAGACTGCTAGAGTGAAAAGGGATGTTAGAACACAGAGCATGGTGTGTCAAAGAAGAAAGAGGCCTTAGGAAATCAATTATATAAAACCACCAGTAATCATGTGAAAGAATGTTCCAAATCTCTAATAACATTATAAGCGAAATACAGATTAAAACAATTGTGAAGTCTCATCCATTTATTCTTATTGGCAAAAAGGACAAAAGACGAAAAATAGTAAATGCTATAAATGTTGTGTAAAGATAGATATACTAACACATTATTGGTCAAATTATGAACTGATTTAGTCATACTGAAAAGAACTTGGAATTTTTTTCAGAAAAAGGCAGCCATAAGTAGTAGATTTTCAGTCAAGAAAATAAATTCAAATGCTACTTCAGTTATTAATTAGCTGTGTGACACTGAGCACATCACTTTACTTCTGTCTCAGTTTCCTCATCTGTAAAATGTAAATAATAATAGAACCTACCTTCCAGAATTGTTTTAAGGATCAAACCAGATTATACTGGTAAAGCATCTTGCAAACATCCAAGTGCTATATAAATGCTAGCTTTTATTATTATTACTGCTATGGTTAGTAAAAAGTTACAAAATTATACATTCCTTTGACTCAATGATCCCATTATTAGTTATATAGTCTCAAGAAGATCAGACATAAGGAAAGGTTTCATATACAATATTACTTATATCAATACTTTCTGTGGAATTAAAAAATTAGAAGAGGATATCCATTGCCTAAAGAATATCTGCACAAGTTATGTTACAGGAAGTTAATGGAATAGTTCTGCTTCATAATTGTAACCTGAGCCCCAAAGACCAGTGGCATTCTTTATTGATAGAGACTGATGCTCTACAGCTGCTTGAGCATCCTCAAAGCAATGAGGAGAGAATCTTTGGTTCTCTTGGTTCTCCAACCAATCTCTTGGTGGGAGATCTTGGATTGTCGAAGAAATTATATTTATGAAGAATTCAGAGAAGCCTGAGAAGGATTGCTTGAACTAACAAGAGAAAGAAGTAAGCAGGATCAAGAGAACAATTAACATGATGACTAAAATAATGTAAAAGACAATAAGAAGCAAGTATATCTAAATTCTGACCGATTCAGTGACTTCCAGGAATAGGAGGTAAAGCATGACTCCTGATTCTCAAAAGTGGTCTCATAAACTACAGTTGCAGAAGCATTGATTCACTGTTAGACATGGCCAATGTGTTGATTTATTTTATTTGACATTTTTTTTTTTGTTACAAGGGAAGGTTCTATAGGATAGGTAAAAAAGAGTCATTGGAGAGTGACATTTTTTTTAAACTTTAAAAATAAAAAATTTACTATAAAAATTTTCCCCCAAAATTTCCAAAATCAAGTCAAAAATGTGATTATTATGTGAAAGGTACTATGGTAGACATTTATGTAGGTAGCCTAATCTCTTAAGGAATTTACATTCTACTAAAGGATACAATACAATATATTAGAGAGAATAAAGAAATGTAAGGATCAAGGAAGTTTTTAATGGGAAAATGGCACTGAGTTAAGATTAGAAGACAAGAATTTGCAGAGGAAGAAACGAGGAGGGAGCACATTCTAAGCAAGCAAAACAGCATTTGAGAATGCCTTCAAACAAAGAGATGTAATGCCAGATTCAGGGAACAGTAAACCAAAGAACAAGGTAGTCCATGGTGTGAATACCAGCAAAAAGATCAAGGAAGGTGAGGACTGAAAGGAGGCACTGGATTCAGCAGTTAGAAAACTTTTTTTTTAATTAATTTTATAATTATAATTTTTTGACAGTATATATGCATGAGTAATTTTTTATAACATTATCCCTTGTATTCATTTTTCCACATTTTCCCCTCTCTCTCTCTACTCCCTCCCCTAGATGACAGGCAATCCCATACATATTAAATGTGTTACAGTATAACCTAGATACAATATATGTGTGTAAAACCAAATTTCTTGTTGCACTGTAAGAATTGGATTCCGAAGATATAAGTAACCTGGGTAGAAAGACAATAGTGCAAACAGTTTACATTCACTTCCCAGTGTTCCTTCTCTGGGTGTAACTGATTCTGTACATCATTGATCAATCAACTGGAACTGAATTAAATCTTTTCTATGTTGAAGATATCCACTTCCATCAGAATACATCCTCATACAGTATTGTTGTTGAAGTGTATAATGATCTCCTGGTTCCCCTCATTTCACTCAGCATCAGTTCATGCAAGTCTCTCCAAGCCTCTCTGTATTCATGCTGTTGGTCATTTCTTACAGAACAATAATATTCCATAACATTCATATACCAGAATTTATCCAACCATTCCCCAATTGATGGACATCCATTCATTTTCTAGTTTCTAGCCACTATGAAAAGGGCTTCCACAAACATTCTTGCACATACAGGTCCCTTTCCCTTCTTTAAAATCTCTTTTGGATATAAGCCTAGTAGTAACTCTGCTGGATCAAAGGGTATACACAATTTGATAACTTTTTGAGCATAGTTCCAAATTGCTCTCCAGAATGGCTGAATTCTTTCACAACTCTACCAACAATGCATCAGTGTCCTAGTTTTCCCACATCCCCTCCAGCATTCATCATTATTTTTTTCCTGTCATCTTAGCCAATCTGACAGGTGTGTAGTGGTATCTCAGAGTTGTCTTAATTTGCATTTCTCTGATCAGTAATGATTTGGAACACTCTTTCATATGAGTGGAAATAGTTTCAATTTCATCATCTGAAAATTGTCTGTTCATATCCTTTGACCATTTATCAATTGGAGAATGGCTTGATTTCTTATAAATTAGAGTCAATTCTCTATATATTTTGGAAATGAGGCCTTTATCAGAACCTTTAACTGTAAAACATATTTTCCCAATTTGTTACTTCCCTTCTAATCTTGTTTGTATAAGTATTGTTTGTACAGAAACTTTTTAGTTTGATGTAATCAAAATCTTCTATTTTGTGATCAATAATGATCTCTAGTTCTCCTTTGGTCATAAATTCCTTCCTCCTCCACTAGTCTGAGAGGTAAACTATCCCATGTTCCTCTAATCTATTTATAATCTCATTCTTTATGCCTAAATCATGGACCCATCTTGATCTTATCTTGGTATATGGTGTTAAGTGTGGGTCCATATCTAATTTCTGGCATACTAATTTCCAGTTTTCCCAACAGTTTTTTTCGAATAATGAATTCTTATCCCAAATGTTGGTATCTTTGGGTTTGTCAAACACTAGATTGCTATAGTTGTATACTGTTTTGTCCTGTGAACCTAACCTGTTCCACTGATCAACTAGTATATTTCTTAGCCAATACCAAATGGTTTTGGGGATTGCTACTTTATAATATAGCTTTAGATCAGATGCAGCTAGGTCATCTTCTCGACCTTTTGTTCTTCCATATGAATTTTGTTGTTATTTTTTCTAGGTCATTAAAATAGTTTCTTGGAGAAACTGGAAGATGAATGGATGTCCATCAGTTGGAGAATGGTTGGGTAAATTATGGTATATGAAGGTTATGGAATATTATTGCTCTGTAAGAAATGACCAGCAGGAGGAATACAGAGAGGCTTGGAGAGACTTGCATCAACTGATGCTGAGTGAAATGAGCAGAACCAGAAGATCATTATACACTTCAACAACAGTACTGTATGAAGATGTATTCTGATGGAAGTGGAAATCTTCAACATAAAGAAGATCCAACTCACTTCCAGTTGATCAATGATGGACAGAAACAGCTACACCCAGAGAAGGAACACTGGGAAGTGAATGTAAATTGTTAGCACTACTGTCTATCGATTACCCAGGTTACTTATACCTTCGGAATCCAATACTTAACGTGCAACAAGAAAATTGGATTTACACACATATATTGTATCTAGATTATACTGTAACACATTTAATATGTATGGGATTGCCTGTCATCTAGGGGAGGGAGTAGAGGGAGGGAGGGGAAAATTTGGAAAAATGAATACAAGGGATAATGTTATTTTAAAAAATTACTCATGCATATATACTATCAAAAATGTATAATTATAAAATTAATTAAAAAATAGTTTCTTGGGAGTCTGATTGGTATAGCACTAAATAAATCAGTTTAGGGAGCATTGTCATCTTTATTATATTCGCTTGGCCTATCCAAGAGCATTTAATGTCTTTCCAATTATTTAAATCTGACTTTATTTTTGTGGCAAGTGTTTTGTAAATTTGCTCATATAATTCCTGACTTTAGTTGGAAAACTTTTGAGAACAGTCTCAGTTGATTAGTGGAAATGAAGGTCAGATTACAAGACAGGGAAAAGGAGTGGGTGGTAAGGAAATGGAGGTAGTAAGTGTAGATGATTTCTTGTTTGGTAATGAAAGGGGAAACTGATATGACAGTAGCTTAAGGGGACACAGGGTCAAATGAAGGTCTTTGGGGGTTTTTTTGGTTTTTTTGTTTTTTAAGCCTTAGGGAAATCTGAACATGTCTGTAGACAACAGGGAACAAGGTAGTTGATAAAGTCTGAAGATGAAAGAGAGAGAAAGAATGATTGAAGGGATAAGTTACCAGAGGAAACAAGAGAGGAATGTATCAAGAGCCCAAGTTGACAGGTTAGTATTGGTAAAGAGAGAAACCACATCATCTTCTGAGACTGGAGAAAAGGAAGAGAAAACAGGAGAAAACGTAGAAGGGTTTGGAGGGGAGAAATAGGGGAGAAAAGGAGGCTCCCAGTGGGTAACTTTAAAATTTCAATAAAGTAGAATGAAAGAGCATCTGCTAAGATGAGATCAAGGGCATAAGTAGAAGTGAGATTTCAAAAAAGGAGAAGGACCTTTATCCATCTTTAGGCTTTATATATTAGAAAGGAGGAACAGGCTGGGCTATCCTTCATCAGTAACCATGGGTCTTCTCTGTTTCCTGTCTTGTGATATCAGTTTTCTTGATATATATTATCATATATTATATATCATATTATGTATCATATTATATATAATTATCATATACTATATGTAGATATTTATATTTAATAGAAATTTAAATTATATTTCTATATTTACATAAATTTTAACCTATTTAAATGTATTTCCCTATATTGCATCTTCAAAATATCCAATCCTTCTCTACTCTCCCCTTTAACTTTGCTTTTACTTTGTAATACCTTCCTACCCAGATTCCATTCATTTCTTCTATCCTTCAGTGATACCTAAAAGGACACATGTGTTTCTTTCCATTAGGAAGTTATTCTTCCTCTGATGTGACTGCTACGTATTATAGTGTCAGTCTTATTACATCTATGCTGGCAGTTTTCTTCTTTCTCCTTTTTCAGTTTGAACTACCTATTGATTAAGTTTGCAAAATTCCCTGGAAAGAGGTGCCTTTATTAGGTATATTCCATCCCTGGCCAAGAAAGTATTATTGTCTCTATTTTAAGCCAGGATTCAGATATCCAGATTATTTTCTCAGTCATAAACATAGTCATCAGCCTCACTCACTTCCCAAAGTTAGTCTTTGCTTCTGAATCCTTTACTTCAAATTAACAATCGTGATGAAAATAACCACCTCTGTTTTTTTATATTATATATATATATATATATATATATATATATATATATATATATATATATATATATATATATATATATATATTTATAGTTTTTATTTACCAGATATATGCATGGGTAATTTTACAACATTGACAATTGCCAACCCTTTTGTTCTAATTTTCCCCTCCTCCCCCCCCACCAATGGCAAGTTGAATATGTTAAATATGTTAAAGTATAAATTAAATAAAATATATGTGTACATATCCAAACCACTTCTGTTTTTAAGGTCTTCAATTTTTACCCAAGTCATCACAGAATCTCAGAAACTGAGCCCTGAAAGAGTCATCAGAGGTCAATTAATCTAAGGCACACACCAAAAGAATTCCATACTATAACATATCCAACTGGTGATTATACTGTTTCTGCTTAGAGTATCAAGGAAGGGGAACTTGCCACCTCTTGAGATGGCTGGAAGTTTTTTTTTGTAAACTGAAAAAGAATGGGAAAGGTCAAAAACTTCCAGCATTTATCTGAAAACTAATACCACTTTTAAACTGCTCTAGTATTTTTGTTTATTTTTTCCTGACATAACATCAAATTAGTCTCATTGATTCTGGTTATATCCTATGGAATTTAAGAGAATACATCTAATTCCTCTTTCATATGACATTCCTTCAAATAGTTGAGAACAGTTATTAAATGTCATGCCCCTCTTAAATCTCTTCTCCACAATTCTTTGAACCCTTCTTCATGTGACATGGACTTAAGAATTGTCACCTTCCTATGGCAACCTTCCTTTGGACACTTTTCTCTTATTCAATAGTATATTATTTTTCTAATTATATGTAAAGATGGCTTTCAATATTCATTTTTGTAACATACTGAGTTCCAAATTTTTTCTCCCTCCTTACCTTACCTTCCCCCTCCCCAAGGAAGCAAGCAATATGATATGGGTTATACATGGACAATCATTTTAAACATATTTCCATATTAATAATATTGTGAAAGAAAAATCAGAACAAAAAGGAAAAACCACAAGAAAGAAAGCAAACAAATAAAAAAAAAAAACAGATGAAAATAGTATGCTTTGATCTGCAGACTCCATAGTTTTCTCTTTGGATGCAGATGGCATTTTCCATCCTATGTCTATTGGAATTGTCCTGGATCATAGTTGATCATTGCATAATCTTGCTTCTACTGTATACAATGTTCTCCTGGTTTTGCTCACTTCAATTAACATTAGTTCATGTAAGTCTTTCCAAACTTTTCTGAAATCAGCTTGCTCATCATTTCTTAAAGAACATCTTCTCCTACATATGGAGCTTCAGTCCATTAAAACTCCCAAATCTTTCTTCAGAACAACTACTGAATAACCATGCCCCTTCTATCTTGTACTTGTGAAATTGATTTTTTGTACTTTAGTGTAAAATTTGACATTTATCCCTACTGGAATTTATCTGATTGGATTCAGCTCCAAACAGTAGTCTGTCAAGCTCACTTAGAATCCACAATCTATTATCCCATGGTAGTGCTCCCTCCCATTTTCCAATATGATGAACAAGTCATCAATGACCTTGTTCAAGTGATTAATAAAAATGTAAATCAGCAAAAGATAAAGCACAGAGATCCCAGGAGCACTCCTCTGGAGACTTTCTGCCACCCTGACATTGAACCATTAACAATTGCCCTTTGAATTGGATTATCCAAACATTTCTAAATCCTTCTAATTGTACTATCATCTAGTCCTCATTTCTCTACCTTCTCCATAAAAATATCATGAGACCATTTATCAAAAGCTTTGCTAAAATCTAAGTCAAATTAGATTGACCATGACATTATCTTCCACTTTTAGTTTAACAATCCTGACAAAAACAGAAAGTGAAATCAATCTGGCATAATGGATTTTTGTTGAAGCTATATTTACTTACTCTTTGTAATTATTCCTTTCTTTTCAAGACATTCACCAACCATCTTTTCAATGATAAGTTCTAGAATTTCTCTAGAAATTTAAGTCGGACTCACTAGTCTATAGTCTGCAGGTTTTATTCCTTTCCTATTTTCAAAAATCAAGACCTTGATTCTTCTTCAATCTTGTGATACCTCTCTTATTTTCCCATGTGTTTGTCATTTATCAGCGACAATAGTTCCAAAAATCACACCTGCCAGTTCTTTTAGAGTAACCAAGTGCATTTTTGTTCCTGTGTCTCCTTACTCATTTTAGGTATCAACTCCCTAATAGCTAATTTTGTTCTATTATTCATAAGGCAAATATGATTGGTTGCCATTGGCAGTGGAAAAGCAAGTCAGATAAGAAAGGAGCTGCTCTTCCTGCTCTCTGCTATCCATTGCATACATTTCAAGCAAAGATTCTTTACCTTCTCTATTTCTTCTATTCCAATATAATTTCAAACCCACAACAATTTTTGTTGTCTGTAGCTTCCCTTGCCAGTGTCAGGGCAATATTTGTAATCAATCAGTCAATCAATCGGAGGATTGTTTCTGTCACACAACTCTGATTCTGTGCCCTGCAGGGTGGGCATGACTCTTAAGACTTGAGACAGTACTGTTCCCACCATGCCTGTGAGAACAGTTAACTCAATACCTAAAAATGATTATGTCATAATCTATACTACTTGTGTTGTATAACACCTGCCTTTGATCCAGCATGTTAGACCCTCCTTCGTAGGGAGAATAGGAGTTTCTGGCCTGCAGGTTTTGTTATTCTCATTCTAAAATTAAACTTCTGTTTGTGTGCTGACTCTCCTGTCTTAAGCCTGCTTTGTTTCAGCCCTAGCCACCCACAGGTTAGAGTCTGGTCCAGACTCTTTGCCCTCAAGAAGCTTACATCCTAGTGGAGGGAGGACAACATCTAAACAACTATGTGTAAACAAGAAATGTACAAGATAAATTGGAAATAATCTTAGAGAGAAGGCATTATTGATGAGGGGTAAGGAGAGGCTTCCTGAAGAAGATGGAATTTTAGCTGGAACTTAATGGAAGCCAGGGAAGCCAGGAGATAGAGGAAAGAGAAAGTTACAGATATGGGAAACATCCAGAATAAAAGCAGAGTTGAGAGATGGAATTTCATGTTCAAAGAACAGGTAAGAGAGTAAGAAATCAAAGATAACAACTAGGTTGTAATCTGGAGTGACTGGCAGCACAGTAGAGCTCTCGAAGTAACAGGATAGTTAGGAAGAGAGAAGGCTTTTAGGGCAGGGTATAGAGGAGAGAATGAGTTCAGTTTTGGAAACACTGAATTAAGATGTGTACATGACCTATACTTTGAGATATTCAGTAGGCAGTTGGAGATGAGAGACTGGAAGACAGGAGAGTTGTTAGGGTTAGAGAGATCCAAGAAGCCTCTGTGGAGAGATAATCATTGAATTCCTGTGAGTTGATGATATCATCAAGTAAACTAGTACAGAGCTAGAAAAGTAGGGGCCCTCAGACATATCTTTGGAGAATATTCATGTTTATTGAGTGAGAGTGGTAAAGAAGACTAAGAAGGATTAGTCAAACAGGTAGAAGAGTATTGTCATAAAAATTTATGGAGAAGAGAATATCAGGGACAAGAGGGGAGTTGATTGTGTTGAAAGCTGCAAAGAGGTCAAGAAGAATAAGGAGTAAGAGACAATTGGTAACTTTAGAGAGAGAAATTTCAATGGAATGATGAGATTGGAAGCCAGACTTCAGAGAGTGGATGAAAAGGAGAAAAAGCAGCACTTATTATAGACAGCCTCTTCAAGGAGTTTAGACATAAAAGGAAAGGGATGGTATCAAGTGGGATGGATAGCTCAAGTGAAGTTTTTAAAAAACAAAACAAAACAATATTCTTATTTTATGTTCTAAATTACATGTAAAAACAAATTTTAACATTTGTTTTTCTATAATTTCATCCATTATACAATTATATCGCAAATACAGTGGTACTTCATCATTAATTGGTTCCAGGAGGCACAAGAAATGGCAAAAACTGCAAGTACCAAAGGGATTTTTCCCATAAGGAGTACATCTCCAGTCTATTATCTAACCATCCCTCCCTACCCAAATCCCAAAGGGGCAAATGGGGCTTTCAGCTGTAGAGAAACAACTCAACTCAGCCCACCCCAGCCAGGTTCCTTCCTTCTTGATCCAGCTTACTTTCTGAGAGGAACAGTGATCTTTATATTCTCCCTCATCACATGAGGTCCAGGCTTCCTAAATGGGGTAAGAAGGGACCCTGGATACAGAAACAAAAACCATAGTTCTGTTCTCTTCACCATGCAGGGCTCTGGCTGCCACCTGGGACCTCTATGATATCCACCTGGCCTCCTGCCACTACTGCTCATGCCACTAGTGCTGCTCCTGTTCTCCTGATGCTGTGCACGTACTTGCTCTGAATCTCTTCCAGTACTACTGTTTTGGGAACTAGGAGACTATATATTGAAGCCACATTGTCCTGCAGAAAATGCCTCATGACCTATCTGCCACCATACACAATATCTTGGACTGCAATTGTGCTGCATACTACAGCCTTCTCTGCCCACAGCTGAGAGCAATGGCAGCAGTGGTGGCACGGGCTGGCAGTACACCTGGTGAACCTCACATCCCTACTGCTCAAGCAAGGCAACAACCAAATGCAAGGAATGCCAAGCAAGCATCAAGTACTTAAGCACTTTTTTCTCATAGAAATGCCTCAAATCCCAATCTATTGAATTTCAAAACAGATGTGCTAAGGTACCACTAAATTATAAAATTTCATTCACTATTGGTTTTTTATAGTTCATTAACATTCATTTTTATAATTTTTGAATTCCATCTTCTTCCCCTCCTCAACCTTCCCCCCTTGAGAAGACAAGAACGTTGATATAGATTATGCATGTGCAGTCATGCAAAATATATTTTCATATTAGCCATGTTGCAAAAGAGAACACAGACCCAAAAAAAAGGAAAAATAAAGAAAGTGAAAATTAGTATGTTTTGATCTGCATTCAGACTCCCATCAGTTCTTTCTGTGGAGCATATTCCATCATGAGCCGTTCATAATTATCTTAGATCACTTATTGCTGAGAATAGATGTCATTTACAGTTGATCCTCATACAATATTGTTTTTGTTATATATAATGTTCTGGTTCTGTTTATTTCACTTTGCATCAATTCATATAAGTCCTTCCCAAGTTTTTCTGAAAGCATCCTGCTCGTTATTTCTCAACATAATAGTATTTCATCACAATCATATACAACAACTTGTTTAGTCATTCCCCAATTGATGAACACCCTTCACTTTCTAATTCTTTGCCACTACAAAAAAAGGGCTGTTATATATGTTTGTGTACATATAGTTATTTTCCTCTTTTCTTTGATCTCTTTGGAAATGCAGACTTAGTAGTAGTTTCACTAGGTCAGAGGGTATATATAGTTTTATATCCTTTTAGGCATAGTTTCAAGTTGCTTTCCAAAATGATTAGATCAGTTCACAATTTACATTCCATTACATTACACTAATGTTCCAATTTTCCACATCCCCTCCAATAATTGTCATTTTCTTTTTCTGTCACATTATCCAATCTAATAAATTAGCTCAATCTCAAGTAACTCAAGTGACGGGTTATTTTTAAGAATGAGAAAGATTTAGGTGTTTTTATAGGTAGCTGGGGAAGCAGCCAAAGTGAAACTGAAATAGTAGGGATTGTAGAGGCACACTGGACTCAATTTTTTTCAATGAGATATAAGATATGATTCTCAGCTAAGAAGGGAGATAAAGTAATGGGAAATTTGGGGAGAAATGAAAAGATCTGAAAAGGCCATGGTCATGATGAGGATAATAAAATTGTTCAGAAAGTATAAAAGGGCTTTCCTGTGGGCCCTTTTGAGATATAAATTTGTAGTGGACCTAATCGGAATGGTTTCATGTTTTTTTTTGTTTTTTCTCCAGCTTCATTCAGTAACATATGAATAGTAATGGAGGCAGTAAATGGTGTGATAATACAGGCCTGGAGCTTGGCAGAATCAGACCAGCACTGAGATTTTGTATTTTTTCCTGTAGGCAATAGAGAACCATTAAAGATTTTGAGCAGGGAGGACCATAATCTGGAATAATATGACAGTTGTGCATAGGATAAATTGAGAAGGCAAGGATTATTGCAACAATTCAAATGAAAAGTGAAAAGGCCTGAATCAAGGTAGAAGTTTAAGGAAGGATATAAGTGATATTATGAAGGTGGAATCAATAAGAATTGGTAAGTATTAAAATATGGGAGATGAAGGAGAGGGAGGAATCAAGAAGGACTTTATGATTGCAAACTAGATGAATAGTAGTGTCCTTAACAAAAATAGAGAACTGAAAGGGAAAAAAAATTCTATCTTGAACCTGTTGAGTTGGAAATGTTTATAGGTTCCTGGAGTTCAGAAGTTCAACAGACAAACAATAGCATATGCTTGAAGTTTGGGAGAGGGAATAGGGTTGGATATTATAGATTTAGAAATCATCCACCTAGAGAGGATAAGCTCAGTCTGAATGACCTTTCCTACTCTTGAGTTTGGAGGAGGGTCACATATAGTTAAGAATGTAGGTACCCAGAGGAAATAAAGATCTCTGTGTGCTAGGAGGCACAGTGGATGGAATGTTGGACCTGTCAAGGAGTCCTGAGTCCAAATGTGAACTTAGATACTTACTAGCTATGTGTTGCTGAAAAAGTCATTTAACCTCTGTTTGCCTTAGTTTCTTCATCTGTAAAACGTGAATAATAATAGCACCCATCTCACAAGATTATTGTGAAGGTCAATCACACAATGACACAATGCCTGGCACCTAATTACCACTCTAAAAATGTTATTTACTAGTATTAGTATTATCTCTAGAGGGACAGGAGGTACTTCATAGAATCAAAGAATCATACCCCTTGAACTAGAAAGGGACTTTCAAGTTCAACTAATGATGGCTAGACCAGGATTTCTTAAATATTTTCCACTTGCAATCACTTTTCCACCCAAGAAATTTTTATGTGACCCTGGATATGTAAGTATATAAAATAGATGTACAATTCCAACATTTACTAATATAAATCATAATGTCATGACATTCACATTCAGTTATAGGGTTGCAAACCACAGTTTAAAAAGCTGGAGTCTAGACAGAATTGTGCAAGATCATAGAGGTCATAAATGGCAGTAGCCAGATCCAATGGTACTCTATTTCCAAAGCCACTCTGTCTAGGGCTATAGTGTTCTTAGAAGAGATGGGCTTGTGCTAAGACTTTAGGACAGGCTGGATTTAAATAAAAAGAAATGAAGGAGGAAGGCATTCCCAGCTCAAGGAATTAGGTCTTCCCTGACAAAGAACCAAATAGAAAACATCAAGGCAATAAAGTGCATGCCATATATTGGACACAGTAGGAAGTCTAACGTGTAGAGAACAGAAGGTCTGAGCCCTAGGGATCATGGGAAAGCATCTTAGAGAGACCAAGTAAAGATAGACCATAAAGGGCACTGGAGGCCAGGCTAAGTCTGGACTTGATCCTTTAAACAGAGGGAAGGCAATCTGGCATAAATATAACCATTTACTAACTAGGAAAACTTGAATAAGTTTCTTTTCTCTGAACCTCAGTTTCCTTATCTGTAAAATGGAAATAATAATTCTTACACTATTTCATGGGGTTGTCATTAAGAAACCTCTTTGCAAAAATTAAAAGGCTATAGAAATGAAAGGTTATAGGACCATAGACTTAGAACTGGAAGTGACCTTAGAAGTCATCAAGTTTAACCTCCTTATTTTGAAGAAAGTAAGACCCAGAGAGGTTAAGTAAAGAGAAATCATCCATTATTACAATGACGGTTTGAGGTAACTCTGGCCTTGATTATTTCCAAAGCTAAAATACTATAAATAATAGCATTTTGTCCTCTACACCGATTTGCCTTTCCAATAGGTAAGTTGTCTTCAGCTGAGTCCTCAGGACTCACGTTACAAGTATCACTACAGAGTAGCAGAGAAACTCAAATTTCACCTTTAGATTATGGACCATAATGGTCCCCATGTTACATGCATGCCAGAAAATAGCTTCATTAATACCAAAAAACAAAAATAGGGGCCAGCCTATCTAAGCTGAGAGAGAGTATCTGGTAATGGGAAGAGAGCTATTTCCAGAAAAGCTGGACTTGGTCCCAGATTGACCATTAAATGGATTTCATTAAATTCACAGTCACTTCCCCTGTCAGTACCTCGACTTTGCCACTTATAAAATGGAGCTTTGAATTAAATAGTTTCTAAGTCCCCTCCACACTGCATAAGGTCTCTATTTCTAAGATCCCTTCAAGTACTGATAATGCATATATTACAAGGACCAGCCATTAGAGTTCTGATCTTCTAAGAAATAGTTTTGCTTGGTTTTCTTTTATTAGAATTATTATAACACCCCTGGAATAAAAATCTACTGGAAAGAAAAGGAATTTTTGGGGATGAATAATGACCTCAGATGGGTGTCTAGAACAGAGAATCCCTAGTAAACATGAGACCAGGAACTATGACTTATGCATGTTAGCATTCCCAATACATGTAGCGTACAATGGAATAGGTGTGACACATTTTTCTGTACACAGCTAACTTGTTATTGGTTGTTTGTGACAACCTGACAAATTAAATTGCTTTAAAATTTAATCTGTCTCTACTAGTTAGGAGAAAGGGAAATAAAAGCTCTGCACTTATTTGAAATGTTTAAATTCCATATGACATTGTAAGTTGTATGGCAGCAGCCACACTTTAAGAGGCAGATCTTATAAGGACCAGAGTGTTTGTCCAATCACCAAGTCACAAGATCATTTGCCATTTTTGCCAATCAAACCAGAAATGCATCCTGAGAAATCTGGGTTTGATTGAGATGAATTTTTAATTAATGAGAATTATGTACCCTGTGATTTGTGCCTCAGTTTCCACCTTTAAAAAATGAAAGATAAGCATTTCATATGCATAAGTTTTAGATATAAAATCAGGAGATCTGGGTTCCAATGCAAGCCCTGACATTTACTAGCTATGGGGCAACAGGCAAGTCTATTCTTTTCTCCAAGCCTCAATTTTAACATTTATAAAATGGGAATAATAATGCTGTTCCACCTTCCTCACAAAGCCATTGTGAGGAAATGTGAGTTGTTACTTTTATTAATATTGAGAATATATGAATATATGAGAAAAAGGCATTTATTAAGTGCTTACTATGAGACCAAACACAATGCTAAGTAGAGGATATATAAATATAGGGAAGACAGTCCCTGACACAAGGAATTTATATTTTCATAAAGAAAGCAAGAGACAAGATATATGGTGGAGTGGTGAACAAGAAGGGATTTTTTTTTTTTTTTTTTTTTTTTTTTTTTTTGGTGCAAGAGCCATGCAGTAAAGTGAATTGTGGCTGAGGCCTGGATCTAGATATGGTGAGAGACTGAGGCAAGCAACAGTGAAAAAAAAAACAAAAAACAAAAAGCATCAGCAGCCCCAAGGCAGGAGTTTCAGGCAAATAAAGGTTAAGTCCTGTAAGCTGGTGAGAAAAAGTCTGTGAAGTGAAGTATATACCTTATTTGTACCATCTAAATCCCAGGTTGTTAAAAGCATCAAATGAGAAAATATCTTTAGAGTGCTTTTTTTTATATAGCAAAACTCCCCATAAATGTAAGTCATTTTTCTCTCTTCTCTGACTTAAAAAGAGATCCTGGTCCAGAACCAAAATTAGGGCATCATTTCCTCACCATCATCACTCCCACCCCCAACTCCTGTCATAAACCCTATCTTAGCCTTTAATAACCATTGGGAAAGAAAGTGACCCTGAGATTTACAAACTGGAAAAAAGAAGGAAGCAAAAATTGTTATTCTACAGCTCAACTCTTATTACTCTATTGATTCATCAGTAAAATTCATTTAACTAGTTTTCAAGGCCCTCCCCGCTAAGGAAATGGCTTAATCCATTGAATTGGAAAGCTCTCTCACTGATTCAAGTTGAAAATGCCACTGTTGCCATGGGGGTCCATTAATCACAGAAAGCTCCAAATCACTGCTATTCCCTAGCCCTGTCTCAAGGGCAGCCACCCCATGGGACAAACTGGAATTCCCTCTGTAAACCCTCATTTGGCTTTTAAAAATCTTTAAAAAGGAAAATGGAAGTAAGACTTTAACCTGGATGGACTGAGATACTTCTACCACTCTTCACAGGACAGATACCTATTGTCTACATGTAAAATTGTAAATCATTTCTATTGTTGATGTTTCTGTGGGATAGATATGGCATTCTGAACCTCTTCATTTTATTGAATGTGAAAAACTCCCAAAATCAAAACTGCCTCCATTAATGCAAATAACAACTAATCTGTAACTGGAAAATTTTTCTGTAAACTAGTCTGTAACTTAGAACATTTTTCCATAAGGAGCTTCTCATAGAGAGAATTTTGTAAGAAGAGAGTCTGGAGAGGAACTATTAAGGATAATGATTTGAGGAATGCTGAAAATATTCTTGTTATGAGTGGAGAGAAGCTGGAAAAGATAGAGAAAATATTGAGTAAATTTCTTTCATGATAGAACTGTTTTAACCTTTCTTTTGCAAAGAGGCTAAAGTGAATTCATGATAGGAGATTTTTGGTTTCTTGAATAAGCTAAATAGTATTGGATTCTGTTCTCAGAAGTAGAGAAAAGTCATCTGTTTTTACAATGAAGGTTTGAAGTAACTCTGGCCATAATTGTTTCCAAAGCTAAAATACTGTAAACAAATATCTATGCCTTGGTTTCATAATTTATTTCCTTCTTAGTAAATTGTGTATTTACTAGTTTTAATATTTATTTAATCTTAGGGGATTAAGGAATTTAACAATATATTTTTACTAGGTAAGGAGGTTAGTTGAGGACTGTGAGTATAACTGATTGAGAAAAATATTAAAATTTTATTAATTAACAAGGAAATACAAACATACCCCCTAGATTATCCTAGAGTAAGGGTTCTTTTTTGTATTATGGACCTCTTTCGCATACTGGCGAAGCCCTTCTCAGAATGTTTTTAAATGTAGAAAATAAAAAATATAGGATTACAAAAGAAAACCAATTATATTGAAATACTTCATTTTTAAGAGACAAGTTCATGGCCCCTGGTTAATAATCCCTGCCCTATAATTTGGTATGAGAGCAAATAAACAAACAAATAAATGGGTAAAAATTTATAGTTAAGTGAAATAGGAAACTGAGGAATGCATGTAGCTTACCTTTTAATTCTTGATACATGAATATTTATTATACATTCACCCTCTTTTCAGCATTGACAAACAGAATCATAGTTTTGCTTTCTTTATTTTCCTCTACTGGCAATACCCCCATCTTCTTCATGTTTTTTATAAATACAGTGTACCTCAAGCAACATGCCCTAAGTTCCAGGAAGCTTTTTCTGCTCCTACTGCCCACACCCATTCTCTTTCCGGTCCCCTGTAATCTCTAATCATCCACACTATCTAATCATCAAGCACTTGATTAGCCAATACTGAGCAGTAGAAATAATCTGGAAATCAGAAGAGCTAGACTGAATCCCAGATTTGCAGCTTTGAACTCTACGTTTTATTTTTAAACCATGTGAATTTGAGCCATATTTTTCAACAAGTATGTACTAAGCATCTACTCTGTGCCACGTACTGTGCAAGGAACTAAGGATAGGCACAGAGGAGAAATAATCCCTACCTTTAAGGAATAGACTACTTGAGGAAACAACATGTCCATAGAGAAGTATGTATAAACCACCTACCAGTAAGAGGGGTATTCAGACAGGCTTCTATAGAAGATGGTTGAGCTGAACTCAAGAAGGATGATGGGGCTGCCGTGGGGTAGAAATGATGAGGGGCCACATCATGGAGAGAAGAGATGAAATATTGAATAGAAGGAAAAACAAATTGGCCAGTTTGGTTTGAACCTAAAATCAAGTAGGTAAAGGAAAGGATGGATTGAACACTTAGATAGATAGATGTGGATAGATAGATAGATAGATAGATAGATAGATAGATAGATAGATAGATACAGGTATGTAGATAGATATTCTACTAAGTCTGGAAAGATAAGTGCAGGACTATAAAAGCAAGTCATTTCTAACTCAGCACCTCATTCCCCCCCCCTTCCTCTGAAACCTGAGGGGATGGGAGCTGGAGCATATGATCTCTAAAGCCCCAGCCAACTCTCATATTCACAGATTAACTCCAGCTTAAGTTTACATTGATGTCTCTTCTCTGAATTCTGGCAGCTCTTGTAGTCAGAACCACAAATTAAGCACTTGAAGACACAATATCTTCTATTGTGTCTATCCAGACAGACTGAGCTCCCCAAGGGTAGGGCCTGAGTTTCTCCATCTCTGTCTCCCCCCCAGACTATGAGCTCCCTGAGGGCAGGGCCAGGGTCTTTTATCCTTTTTGTTTAGACCAGACTGTCCCTGAGGACAGCACCTAGCTGCTTCTCCAGCCTCCTTCAGGCTGGGACTTCCTCCAGGACTCTGACCGTTTCTTCTCTTTCCCACAACTAAGCAGAACACTAGGCCAAACACGTGGAGTTTTGGGGGGTGGAGAATGATGTTAGTAAAGGCTTCTTGACTTGCCCCACCCATGTCCTCTGAGGATAAACTCCAAACAGACAGCATATGATGAAGAAACACGTAGGGAACATGCAGACGATGGAATAATAAACATGGAAGGAAGACATGAAGAGAAATGATTAAATATTTATATTGTCTGGGAGCCAAGGCTAACTGTCTCAGTAAAGCGGTGAGTGATTGAATAGGTAGGAGAATGATGAGGGAGTGGTGGGGTGGATCTCTGGCTTCTGGTCCTTGGTAGAAAAAGGTTTCAAAAGTATTTGTTTTCCTGGGCCATTTTGACTCCTAAATTTCTGATGTAGAACCTTAAGGGTAATTGTTTTATTGTTGTTCCATCAGATCTCTATGATCCCATTTGGAGTTTCTTTTGCAAGAAATACTGGAGTAGTTTGCTATTTCTTTTTCCATTTTGCAGATGAGGAAACTGAGGCAAACAGAATTCCATGATGTGCTCAGAGTCATACAGGTTAGTGTCTGAGACCAGATTTGAACTCAGAAAAATGAGTCTTCCTCACTTCAAGCATGGGACTTTCCATTATTCCCCTTAGCTGTTCCATTAAGAGTAAAAGAGACCTTAAAATTTATCTAGTTATAGAATCTCAGACAAGTAAAAGAGTCTCTCTGAGAGATGTAATATGAATCCCTTCTAAAATTTGTCTCTGACAAATGGACAGCCAATTTAAATACCTCCAGGGACAATACCTTTGGCTACCTATCATGACAGCCTGTTCCATGGTTTGATACTTCTAATTATCAGAACATTCTTATTTATGAATGTTCTTATTTACATTGAATGAAGTCTGTCTGCCTACCACTTCCTACCATCACTGCTCATCATTCAGCCCTCTGGGGACAGGCAGAACAAGTCTAATCCTTCTTTGATATGACAATCAACAAGCTAGAAGGAACTTAAGAAATCATGAACCTTCTCACTTTACAGATGATGAAATAGGAGTCCAGTAATTTGCCCAATGTCATCCAAGAAGTCCATGATTCCATGATTGCATATTTGAAGGCAATGATCATTTTCCCTAAATCTTTTCTTCTCCAGTCTAAATATCCCCAGTTCAACCAACCAATTTATAGATGCCATCATCTTCAGTCTTCCCACCATCTTGGTTCCCTTCCTTTACAAATACTCATTTGCCAAAGCAATGGTGCTTAGAACTAAATCTCCTCCCCCTCTCCAGCCTGTTCCATTCTGAGCGAGCCAAGATGGGGGAAAGGGGCCTGCCTTTCATTACTGGCTTGGCATCTGCAACTTTCACCCAACAAAACAACTTAGAGATAGCAAGTCTGCAACCCTAGCTCCAGGTGTCTTATGTCCCACAGAGTAGACAGACATGTGTGTCCATTTATACCTTTCTAGAAAATCACATACATGCCTTAGGTTCTAGCTCAAGTCTGAAGGCTTCCAAGAGAAGTGAGTGATAATTGGCCTTATTTCAATCTGTCTGTTTTTGTTGGTCCCTCACTTATTGTTATCTCTTCTTCCTGAACCCCAATGACAGTGGCTTTCTCAGCCAATAAGAAAGCTGATCATATTCAAGGGGTAGTGAACAGACCCTGGGTTTGCTTCTACCAGTGTGCCACTGAAATAGTGGCATCCTTCTCTGGGCTTTAGTTTCTCTTTGGGCAAATTGAAGGGTTGGATGTTGGACAAGCTGGTCTCTTGGAGTCCAACTCCTTCATTTTATAGATGAGGGAGCTGAGGTTAAGTGATTTCCCTAGAGTCACATAGCGAGTATGTTACAGATTCACACCCAATCTTCCTGATTTCACTTTCAAGACTACACTGTCTCAATCTGATGGTCTGAAAGTGTAAGTTGGAAGCAGATGAATAAAACATTTATCAAAGGCAGTCACTGACAAATCTGGATTCCTCCTCTGATTTTTGAGGTCCCATGACAACTCTCTCATCTACCTATTCTCTCTCAACTCCCCAACTCAACTAATCTTACCCTGATCCTCAACACAAACCCCAAGCCCCTTTCTGCCTATATGATTTTGCTCCTGCTACTCCCCCTTGCCACCCTAAACCTAATTTTTTATCTTCCACCTCCCTTTGTCTTATACAAATCCTACCATCCTTCCAAGTTCAATTCAAATTTTCTCTTCTTCCATGTTCCATGTTCTTAATTGTATGCTATATTGTGAAAGGAGATGTGTCAAAGCACATTTTAAAAAGAAGAAAAAAATTTTAAAGTACTGGTAGTTGACAAAGGTTAACTGTGAATCTAAAACATTATCAATAAAGTTTTTTATACTGTTTATACTGGAGAAACTTGTAAGGGGCCTTTAAATGGGCGGCACCACAGTGCATCAGGAGATTGAGGCCCGGAAATAATTTCTGTGGATATTAGGACTGCCCTTGGGCGGGATCCTGGCCATATTGAGATAGCTTCTTAATGGGTGACTCTCTCGCTGATTGGCTGTGCGTGTGACCTCACAGGCCCTATGTAAGCCCACTGCAGGCAGCAACCGCCCTCTTTTTAATCTGGCGTTCTTCACCCTGGCTCCCCAGCCTGGGTGGCCAAGCCAAGATGGGTAGCCAAAAGAGGTAAGGGTTTTGGTAGTGAACACATGGGTCTTCTGACCAGGTGTTCACTCGGGAACCAACAAGTCAGGGCATCAGTTAGGGCATTATGTGAGTAGGTATAATAAAGGCTTTTAAGATTACACGTGGTTGTTCTTGAGTGCGCTACTGGTTATTAAGCTATAGATTCAATAGATTGTGGCCAGAGACCTTTGAAGGCCTCAGAGGAGGCGAGCCGGGTAGAGTTCACACTGCAAAGGACAGTGGTCAAAGGTACTCTGGTGGGTCTAGGACAGACTAGTAATTGTAACTGCCAGGGGAGCACGTTACAGAAACTGAGACCCAGAGAGGATCAGAAAGCACTTGCCCAAAATTATAGGGTGGCTACGTCAGAATTGGAAACTAGGTTTCCTGACTAAAATCAAGTGCTTTCCCCATTATGTATTTAAATGCCCTTTCTGAGGTGGATAAATGATGTCTGCAAAGGTCAAAAATCAGGTATTGCCTTTCTGTCATTCCATCATCATCCCCTTGCCACAGCATAGCTGAAGACAAGACTGAGCACGTAATAGTACCACAATATGCAATTGGGCTGACTCTGTGAAAAGCATTGTGATATAATGGATACAAAAGTAAAATTTGAGCCCTAAAGGCCTGAGTCCATAGACCTACTTCTAACATGTATTTGCTGTGTGATTGTGGGAAAGTCATTTTAGCTTCTTTGTGTTCTAGACAGTTCTCAAAGATTACAAAGTGCATTGGAGGTATCCAAACTTAAGGTAACAAGAACAGTTTCTCAGAATCTCATCAAAGAAACACCATTCACAACTGGCTCCCTCTGTTTCACCATCTCTACTTTCCACTTGTGTTGATCAGTCATGATCTGACTCTTTATGACCTTTTTTGGGATTTTCTTGGCCAAAGGAAACTGAGGCAAATAGGGTCAAGTGACTTAGCCAGGGTCACACAGCTAGTAAGTAGCTGAGGACAGATTTGAAATCAGAAAGAGGCTCTTTCTGACTTCAAACTCAGCACTTTATTCACGGCATCTCCTAGCTGTCCCACCTTATCCCTCACTCCCCCCTCCAATAAATACAATAGCTTACATCTCATCTCAAAGGGACTTCTGCACCCTAATAATTGTTTGGACTGTGGAAATTGAAGTCTCTCTTTGAGTGGTAATAGCTGATTCAAGAGGCTGAGGAGTAGAGAGAATAGAAGAACCAGAGGTCATAAGGCAAAAAATGATTGACCCTCTACATTTCTTTTTTTTTTCTTTTTTTGCAATTTATAATAATTTATTATAAGAATCAATATTGCTATAAGAAGAGGAAGTTAAAAAAAAGCATTTATATAGTACCTATTATGTGCTATACACATAGTATTTTATAAACATTTTAAACCATCTAGCTGCCCTGCAACTTACAATTTTAGAGTTGCCAGGTGATTTATCCAGTGTAACATAGCCAGGATATGTGAGAAACAAAATTCCAACTCAGGCTTCCTGCCTCCAATGCCAACTTATTATACTAGAAATACCTAACTGGAGGCCCAAATCAGACTAAAATGTTTAACAAAATAAAACAAATAAATAACAAAATAAGATATAAATAATAAAACAAAATTAAGTAACAAAATAAATACAAATATAAGAAAACATTTTTATTGTTCAATTGTAAGCAGGTCTTCACAATCGCATTTGGACTTTTCTTGGCAAAGATACTGATGTTTGCCATTTCCTTCTTCAGTTTATTGAACAGATGAGGAAATTGAGACAAACAGATTAAGGATTAAATCCATGGTCACACAGCTAGTAAATATCTGCAGCCAGTTTTGAACTCAGGAAGAGGAGTTTATAAACCTAGTACTCTATCCATTTTGCCACCTAGCTTCTCTTAAAATAAAACAGATAATGTTAATTTGTTTTCTAAGTCAATATGCAGCTGTCAGGGATTGCTTCTATTTGACTTTGACATCACTGTATTTTACAGCACTGCTTTGTCCACACAATCTTAAACTACACTTGAAACAG
Organism: Sminthopsis crassicaudata; assembly: GCF_048593235.1. Classification (NCBI taxonomy): domain Eukaryota; kingdom Metazoa; phylum Chordata; class Mammalia; order Dasyuromorphia; family Dasyuridae; genus Sminthopsis; species Sminthopsis crassicaudata. The sequence continues at coordinate 366,646,111 of NC_133618.1, forward strand.
GATGTGATCAATGAAAAAAGGAAATTGGAACCGATGCCTTTTTATCCTTTGGAGAAGAAAAGGGGAACCAATGCCCTCTCTGATATGCCAGCACAAATGCAAGGAATTCCCATACATGTAGCAGCATACCAATGAAAGGTAATTCAGGGGAGAAGGCTCACCTGAGGAGGGCCCAGTACCTAACACCTTTGGTTCATTCTATTAATCCAATAGTCATCTTAGTCTGCTTTTATCAACACATTAGCCAACCTCCCATCAGGAAGCAAGGGGATTGAGCCTGACCAATTGAGCCATTACATCAAATAAGTCACTAGTGCATTTATGTGTGTATATGTGTATATATATATATATGTATATCTGTATGTATATATATACATATATGTGGATGTGAGTATGGGTGCAACAAATGTTTAAGTTCTTTCTCTGCTTTGAACCTCATTTTCTCTATCTACAAAATGAGGGGTTTGGGCTAAATAACTGAGATCCTTTCCAAAACTAAATCATATCATCCTTATTCATGAAAGGTGAATAATAAATTACATACCTCATAAAACTGTTAAAACTTGTTTAAATAAAAAGAGCATTAGATGTATTCTCAGAGGACTTGGGTTCAAATTTCTTCCCTGACATTATATCCATGGCCTTAAATAAGTCACAATCTCCAAGGGCCTGTTTACTCAGCTATAAAACAAACGGGTCAGACTCAATGGCCTGAAGTCCCTTCCAATTCTAATTCTCTATAAATCTATGATAGATCATAAATGCAGAGCCCTTTGTGAACCTTAAAGCCAAGGTTGCCAAAGAGTAGTCCAGCAATTCCTAGGGGATCCATGAGATTTAGACTATTTTCAAAATAATGCTTTATTTTGTAACATGATAAATATTGTTAGATATAATCCACATAAGAAAAAAAATTGGGGGGGGAGGTTCTCAATAATTTTTAAGAGTATTAAAGGGTCTTGAAACCAAAAAGTTTGAGAATTATATACATATTAAATATAATTATGGTGATCCCTCTCATTCTGTCAGAAATGGGAGTTTCCCTAAGTTCCAGGGTGTGGCTCCAACTAGCTAAGAAGACTGCCCTCTGAGAAATGGAACTCAAATCACAGCTTCAAATCAGAGAGCATTCAACCTTTTTTCTCACTTCTGGAAACATAGATTCTCCTCATCTTAAAGTAGGAAGAGCTCTACCAAACTCCTACCAAGGAGTCTCTTTGACATTATCCCCAAGGGGTGTCCATCTCTCCTCTGCTTGAAGACCTCCAGTAATGAGGCATTTAATGCCTCTTGTATCGACTCATTTCCTTCTAAAATGACCCTCATTTTTAGGAAGTTTTTCCTTATTTGGATTAAATATCTATTTTTCTGTAATTCCTTCAGCTCTCTCTCTGCCGCCTGCACACACACACACTCTCTGTCTTTTCTCTCCCTCTTCCTCTTTCTCCCTCTCTCTTTATTTCCCTTTCTCTCACCCTCTGTCACTCCTCCTTCTCTCTCTCCATCTATTTCTGTCGCTCTGTCTCTGTCTCTCTCTCTCTGTGTTTCTGTGTGTCTCTGTCTCTCTCACTCTCTTGCTCTCTTTCCCCTTTCTCTTCCTTTCTCTCTCCTCCCTCCCCCCTCTCTGGGTTTCTATCTATTTCTCTCTGTCTCTGTGGGGGAGGGGGGTCATGAATGGAAAAAGTTCAAGATCTAATCCACCTGAAACTTAAGCAGGAATCCCTTCTGTAGTATTTTGAAGAGCTTCTGCTTAAATACTTTTAGTAACAAAAATTCACTTTCAAGGCAGCTCTAGCTGATATTTGAAGAGTGAGATCTGGTAATGTCCATAGTACAATGAATAGTATACTGGATTTAGAACAATGGGTTCACCCTAAGATTGAATCCTAACTCTGTCCTTATCTTTTTGTATCATTTCTTTTCATTTTCCACACTTGTAAAATGAGAGAGTGGAATGAGCTGGTGTTTAAAGTTCCCCTCAAGCTCCAAATCTAGAAGGAAACTTAGTGGTCTTTCCTTTTTCCACAAAGATGTAGCTGACATAACTTTGCTTGATGATCATTAATATCAAATAAGACAGAAAAATGGGAACATATGTACTTTCCAAGGGTATTTGCCACCATCGTAGAGGATACCTAGTATAGAGTTCACATCAAAGAGTCATTCTGTTGCAGGTCTGGTGGTAGAGAATTGAGGTATGAGAATCCCCTCTGGTCGGTGCAGGTCCAATGTGAAAGAATACATGAACCCGAAAAGTCTGAATGGCAAAAGGGATTTTTATTGGCATTGAGAAGCCAGCTTTGCTAGGAAGACAATTATGCTTTGCCAAGGGACCTCTCTTCTTGGCACAGCTGCCTGCCAGGACTCTTGCCTGCTCTGAAGATACCATTTCTTCTCAGTGATAATCTTTGTTATTTCTCTGACAGGACCTTGCGACTGAGGAGTCTTGTCTTCAGACTTCTGCAGAGATTTGGAGCTCAAAATTGTCTTTTATTGGTGGTCGGAGGCTTGGGCTTCCATTGAAAATTGAATGAGAATTCCTCTATGTTGTCAATGCCCCCAGGCCTAGATTTCCAATTGAATAGTATCTTAGAGTTTCAAACCACTCAATAGGAATATCAGGTCCAGTTCTCCAACTGAATAAAATCATTTTGCAGGCTTTTTCCCAAAGCCTGGAATTTCCTGAAGAGGATCCAGGCCACCCCCAAAAGATCAATGGAGGGTGATTTGACCAAGATCTCTAATTGAATGACACCACTTAACTTGGAAAAGGCTTGTCTGGGGAAGTATGCTTTTTCCCAGACTTTTCAGAGTCTGAGACCCCAAATCTCCCTTCTTTTACAGATTAAGGGGGACACAGTTTCAGAGTTCACCCCCATCACATCCTTATAGATCATTAGGTATTCAAGATGTTTCTGTTTGCAGATTATACTGTGCTATTTATGTCAAGTCCTGGAACATTGTAGAGCTTCCTAAATGAGATTCCCTTATCACTCAAAATAACTCAATTAACTATTCACATAATGAAAACCAAATGGATGAAAGTTGTCTTTTCTCTGTCTTTTTCTGTCTCTGTTTCTCTGACTCACTATCCCTTTCTCTGTCTCTCTGTCTCTGTCTTTATCTCTCTTCTCTTATACACACACAAATATACATACACACACTTTTATAGATAGATAACCTTTCAAACTGGTTCTATAGTATATATAGATAGAAATATAAAATAGAGATAGATAGACAAATATAAATACGTGTGCATGTACATATATGGATTTTACATATAAACATATATGTGAATGTGTATAAATATACATATTTACATATTCATGTATGCATGTTTATATGACAAATGCTACAAATTAATAATAAGCTAGGCCCAGAATAGAATCCGAGGAGGAGAGCTGGTTGGATTGCATGTGGGAAATTGTGCAGGAATTTTAATAACACCAAACTTCTCCCAGAAAACAAAGATCAATTTTGGCTCTTTGTCTCCAAATAAACCACGTAAAGTTTTGAATCCTCTAAAGGGAACTAGTTCTGTGACTGAAAGAGAGCACATTGCTATGGCTCCCAGGTAGAAATCACTATGTTTTCTGTAATAATCAAATGTTTTAGGGGGTTGGGCAAGAAGCAGGCTTGGCAAAAAAACCTAACCTCTAGGTTCTGTCTCAAGGAGGTCAAAGTCATAAACAACTCCAGAATTCTTAAGGTACAAGAAGTGGTCCAATGATATCCATACAGCTATTTTTGGCCCTTTTGTCAACCAGGACTGTGGCTAGAAAACATGGACAGCTCTTCCAGACAGAAAGGAGGGGGCTTTTAAATGCCAAACCCCAGACTCTAATTAACTAATTGGAAAGACAATTAGGCAAACAGAAACTGGCAGAGAATGAATTCCCCTTAATAAGGCAGCCATTTATTTGTGGAAACCTTGGGTGAAGGGAAGAAGGAAAGGAGGGAAATGGGGAGGGTTTACTTTTCTACAAAAAAAAAAATAATGATTTTATAAACATACAGGATTGATACTTAAAAGACTGGTATTTCCTCAGACACTTTGCCGATCGTTAAGAGTGCCCAGCACCCATTATGGCATCATGATCAAAACTGTCAGGTTTCTATCCTCTAGTCCCGATTAACTTAGAAAATTCTTTCTCATTCAATTATCTCCATTTAAAGTTTTTTTTTTAATAGAATACTTTTTAAAAATCTAAGTACAAATATTTTAGAACACTACAATGGAGCCTCCTAGGGCTACTAACAGCACAGTGGACAAAGCTCTAGGCTTGGAATCAGAAAGATTCATCTTCTTGAATTTAAATCTAGCCTCAGACATTTATTAAACTGTGGGACCCTGAGCAAGTCACTAATCCTGTTTGCCTCAGTTTTCTCATCTGTAAAATGAGCTGGAAAGGAAATGGCAAACTGTTCCAGTTATCTTTGTCAGGAAAAACTCAAATAGGATCACAAAAAGTCAGGCATGACTAAAAACAATTGAATAACAAATTATTATTTTTACCTGAAGCCCAATACAGTTGTGTCATTCAACAAATTCAAATCAATTCCAAAACTATTGATTAAGGACTTATTATATGCAAAGCACTATGCTACACTTGGAGTATACAAAGATATGAAACAAAATGGTGTCTGTCCTTAAGAAACTTCCATTCAACTTAGGTTATGGAAGAAAGGAATCAATCAATCAAAAAACATGTATCAAGTACCTGCTATGCCAGGCACTGTGCTAAATGCTGGGATAACCCCCTCAAAAAAGGACAAAAACAGTCCCTGCCCTCAAGAATTTCATAATCTAATGGGGAGAAAAACAACAGCTATGTTTAGAGAAGATGGGTATATGATTAATTGAAAATAATCAACAAAGGAAAGCTACTTCTTGCTTCAGTTTTCTTATCTGTAAAATGGGACTATGTTCCTATGACAAAGACCTAAACTAGAAATAAATAGGATCTCAGCATTCTAAAATCTTTTCCAGCTCCAATAACCTAGTAATTCCATAGACCTAAAGGCATTACATCTTCATGTTCTGTGTGACCTTTCCTAGAAACCATGTCCTTCTCATCTGTGCCTTCAGACTCCATGATTTCCTTCATTCATTCCCTCAGTCACCTCCTCTTCCAGGAAGCCTTCCCTGATGCCACTAGTTCATTGGCATTCTCTTCCTCATATTAATCTGTGTTTACTTCTCTGTATTCTCCAATAGGATGGCAGGAATCATTTGGTGTTTTAACCTGTTTATCTTCAATTCCTTAGCACACTGCCTTGACTGTAATAGACACTTAGTAAATGCTTATTGAGGCAAATTGAATTATAAGGTCCCTGACCGTTCCAGTATTGTTATCTCTATTCAAAGATCTAACAAAGGGTCATTTAACTTTTATTTAAAGAGCTGTGTTGGTGTTGGTGATGTCATTTATGTTGTTTTTAGGGGTTTTTTCCCCATTTTCTTTGTGATCCCATTTGAGGTTTGTTTGGCAAAGATATTGAAATGTTTGCCATTTCCTTCGTCAGCTCATTTTACAAATGAGAAAACTGAGGCAAACAAGGTTAAGTGACTTGCCTAGGGTCACACAGCTAAGTAAGTGTCTGAGGCAGGATTTGAACTCGACTTCCTGACTCTGCTGTTAATCCACTGTGCCATCTAGTTACTCCTAAAAATAATACCTAGCATTAATGTAGCACTTTTAAGATTTGCTGAGCACTTTACAGATATTATCTTCTTTAATCCTCATGACATTCCTGGGAGACTATGACTAACTCCACTTTACAGATTAGGAAACTGAGACAAAAAGAAGTAAAGTGACTTGCCCAGAATCACACAGCTAATTAGGGTCTGAAGGCAGGATTTAGAACTCAAGTCTTCATGACTCTAAATCCAGCACTGGATCTACTGTGTTAACCAGAATCTGTCTCCGAGACCATCTGAGTCAAACACTTAATTTTACCAAGGGAGGAGAAAATGAAGCTCACATGTAGAAAATGGCTTCTCATTTGCTGCTTTTCATTTGTTCTAGTCTGAGAAACAAGATAAACAAAGTTTATTACAACTATGTATAAAATAAGAAAAAAAAATTAAATGCAATAAACAGAGTACTTGCAGAGCAACAGGAATAGCCTGCTGGTGAGGTACCTTGGGATCTCAAACTACCAAAATTTCCTAAGCAACTTTTGTGTACAAGACACTCGATAGCATGATTGGGTGACAGGGATGAAAAAAACACCAACTCCTCACTCTCCAGGTGCTTTCAGGAGTTTATGATCCTTGGCCCTGTGGGGGGGACGGGAGAAGAAGAGGGAGAGAAGGATTAGGTCAGGACAAAGATTAAACACAATATAAATAGGACATGATAAGAATCACAATAGGTCATGGATTACAGGATTTAAAGCTGGAAAGGTCCTTATGGATCATCCAATCCCTGCTTTTTACTGAGAAAACTAAGACTTGGGAAAGATACAGGGAAATAACTACAAATACCCGACTTAATGTCTGACTCTAAATCCAGTGTTCTTTTCTTTTTTTCTCCAAAAATATTTTTGGTACTATGTCTACAAATCATCTATCTTTACCTTATATGTAAAATGGTGATAATTATCTTTGGACCCCATAGAATGCTGGTACACCTTAAGGTGGTATACACAGATGAGCTATTATTATCTTGCATATGTCAAGCAATCATTTTCCTACAAGTGACTCCCTGATCCTCCTCTCCCATGTTCCAGTCTCAAGAACTCAATGAGGACCCTTTATATTCCATCCCAATAGGGGGTTGTCCCTCTTCCATCTCTTTCCCATCCCTCTTCCTCTCGGCTAAAGCAGCCCCTGATGCCTTTTGGAGAAGTAAATAAAAAAGGCATTTCATATTTGTATGCATTTCTTCTCAACAAATTGCTCCTCATGAATAGAGAGCAGCTCAGGCAGCTGCAATGTTTTTATAATTAACATTTCACAAATATTTCCATGCACAAGTTTATCTTGTTCAATTTGCCACAAGCCTCTATCACAGGATGCTTCCAGAGAGTGATCAGTGGCTCTGTTCAGGATGGACTAAGTTACCTAATCCCAGAGACTTCACTACAAAGACTCTAGGGATGGAGAAGGAAGGCATTGGGAAATGGAGGAAATAACATAATTTCCCCTCTTTCCTGGAGGAATCCAGGCAGAGGCTGGGTAATTCAGAGAAGAGCTGTCCAAGCTCCTATTGAATTCTATGATTCTCATAAAAGAGGAAAAGGAACTCACATGCACAAAAAATATTTGTAGCATCCCTTTTCCTAGTGACAAGGAATTAGAAATTGAATCGATGCCCGTCAGTTGAGGAATGACTAAATAAGTTATGATATATGAATTTAATGTAATATTACTGCTTTATAAGAAATTATGAGCAGGCTGATTTCAGAAAAGCCTAGAAAGACATATATTAACTGAAGCTAAATAAATTGAGTAGAATCAAGAGAACATTGTACACAGCAACAAGAAAATTATGTGATGACCAACTGTGATTGGCTTTTTTCAACAATGAGGTAATTCAAGGCAATTCCAAGAGATGTGATGGAAAGAGCCATCTACATCCAGAGAACTATGGAGACTGAATATGGATCAAAGCATAGTATTTTCACTTTTTTGTTGTTGTTGTTTGTTTGCTTGTTTTTTTCTTTCTCATATTTACCCTTTTTTATCCGATTTTTCTTGCAAAGCATGATGAATATGGAAATATTTTTAGAAGAATTGCACAAGTTTAATTTATACTGAATTGCTTGCTGTCCTGAGGAGAGAGGAGGGGGAGAGAAAGGGAGAAAAATTTGGAACACAAGGTTTTGCAAAGATGAATGTTGAACATAATATTTATACCTAGAAAAAATAACAACAAAATTCATATGGAAGAATAAAAGGTCGAGAATTTCAAGGGAAGTAATGAAAAAAAATCAAATGAAGGTGGCCTAGCTGTACCTGATCTAGAACTATATTATAAAGCAGCAGTCACCAAAACCATTTGGTATTGGCTAAGAAATAGACTAGTTGATCAGTGGAATAGATTAGGTTCACAGGGCAAGATAGTGAATAAAAATAGCAATCTAGTGTTTGACAAACCCAAAGATCCCAACTTTTGGGATAAGAATTCATTATTTGACAAAAACTGCTGGGAAAACTGGAAATTAGTATGCCAGAAACTAGGTATGGACCCACAGTTAACACCACGTACTAAGATAAGATCAAAATGGGTCCATGATTTAGGCATAAAGAACGAAATCATAAATAAATTAGAAGAACATAGGATAGTTTACCTCTCAGACTCAGAGGAAGAAGGAATTTGTGACCAAAGGAGAACTAGAGATTATTATTGATCACAAAATAGAAAATTTTGACTACATCAAATTAAAAGGCTTTTGTACAAACAAAACTAATGCAAACAAGATTAGAAGGAAAGTAACAAACTGGGAAAACATTTTTTACAGTTAAAGGTTCTGATAAAGGCCTCATCTCCAAAATATACAGAGAATTGAATCTAATTTATAAGAAATCAAGCCATTCTCCAATTGATAAATGATCAAAGGATATGAACAGACAATTTTCAGATGATGAAATTGAAACTATTTCCACTCATATGAAAGAGTGTTCCAAATCACTATTGATCAGAGAAATGCAAATTAAGACAGCTCTGTGATACCACTATACACCTGTCAGATTGGCTAAGATGACAGGAACAAATAATGATGAAATGTTGGAGGGGATGTGGAAAAACTGGGATACTGATGCATTGTTGGTAGAGTTGTGAAAGAATCCAGCCATTCTGGAGAGCAATCTGGAATTATGCCCAAAAAGTTATCAAACTGTGCATACCCTTTGATCCAGCAGTGTTACTACTGGGCTTATATCCCAAAGAAATACTAAAGAGGGGAAAGGGACCTGTATGTGCCAAAATGTTTGTGGCAGCCCTTTTTGTAGTGGCTAGAAACTGGAAAATGATTGGATGCCCATCAATTGGAAAATGGTTGGGTAAATTATGATATATGAATGTTATGGAATATTATTGTTCTGTATGAAATGAACAACAGGAGGAATATAGAGAGGCTTGGAGAGACTTACATCAACTGATGCTGAGTGAAACGAGCAGAGCTAGGAGATCATTATACACTTCAACAATGATACTGTATAAGGATGTATTCTGATGGAAGTGGTTATCTTCAACATAGAGAAGAGCTAATCCAATTCCAATTGATCAAAAATGGACAGAATCAGCTACAACCAGAAAAGGAACACTGGGAAATGAGAGTAAACTGTTAGCATTTTTTGTTTTTCTCCCCAGATTATTTTTACCTTTAGAATACAATTCTTCCTTTGCAACAACAACAATAATAACAAAATTCGGTTCTGCACATATATATTGTACCTAGGATATATTATAACATATTTAATACGTATGAGAATGCCTGCCATCTAGGGGAGGGGGGTGGAGGAAGGAGGGGAAAAATTCGGAACAGAAGGGAGTACAAGGGATAATGTTGTAAAAAATTACCTATGCATTCGTAGTCAAAAATGTTATAATTATAAAATTAATAAAAAAGAGAATAATATTTATATGTTTTTGGAAAAACAAAATTCACTTAAAATGAATAAAAATAAAAGATGACAAATTATAAAAAAAGAGTTCTATGATTCTACAATTCTCAGAGTTAAAGGAGAAAAGAGGATCATAGTTTGATAATTGACTCATCTTCTTAACTAATTAGTTACATAACCCTGACTAAATCAAGTTGATAAGATTTATAGCTATAAAAGTATTTACATATCTCTAAATTGGGAAAATGAGGCCAGAGAAAAGCTGTGATTTGCCCAAGTTTATACAAAGGCAAAATTCAAACCCAAGTTTCTGACTCCAAATCAAGTACTGCTTTAACTCTATATAATTTTCACTTTTCTTTCCTGGGCTTCAGTTTCTTCTTATATAAAATAGGAATAATGAAATTACACTACCTGAGTTTTTGCCTTATAAACATTAAGCCCTGTAGAAAATTGTTAATACTGCTCTTACAACTGTTGTAAGTTACTATTATCATTCCTGTGACTCTGGGCCAGGGCTCCAGAGAATCATCAAATGAGTCAAGTTTCTACTTCCTATTCTTTCACTCCACAACCCCCCTGGTGATCCTGGGATCCCTCTTCCCTTCCCATCCCCCACCAAAGCCTGCTTCTAGAAAAAGTAATGAGATCAGTCATATAACCTGTAAAGGGATACTATTACAAGGAAGCTCAGGCCCTCCCAGAGTAGTTTTCAGCTTAAGCTCATTTCTGGAAGAGTAATTCCCAGGCTTAGAGAGTAATAGGAAAGGTTAAAATGACATCTAGGGTGTCAGAAAACCCAGATTCTCACCCTGAAGCTGGTAACTTGCTATGTGATTTTGGACATTTCTTTCACTATTTTGGATCACTCCTATTGTAGTGATAGGTTCTTCATCTATAAAATAGAGTATTGAATTAAATTATCCCTAAGGGTCCTTCCAATTCTGATTTTCTTCTGTGTACTTTTGATTCAAACAATGAATTTTTTTATAGTTTTTTTTATTAACAAAACATATGCATGGGTAATTTTTCAACATTGACCCTTGCAAAAACTTCTGTTCCAACTTTTCCCCTCCTTCCCTGCACCCTCCCTCCTAGATGGCAGGTAGTCCATACATGTTAAATATGTTAAAGTATATGTTAAATCCAATATGTGTATACATATTTATATAGTTGTCTTGTTGCACAAGAAAAATTGGATTTATAAAGAAGGTAAAAATAACCTGGGAAGAAAAACAAAAATGCAAGCAAACAATAACAGAAAGAGTATAAATGCTATGTTGTGGTCCACACTCATTTCCCAGTGTTCTTTTGCTGGGTGTAGCTGATTCTGTCCATCATTAATCAATTGGAACTGATTTGGATCCTCTCATTGTTGAAGATATCCACTTCCATCAGAATACATCTTCATACAATATTGTTGTTAAAGTATATAATGATCTCCTGGTCCTGCTCATTTCACTCAGCATCAGTTCATGTAAGTCTTTCCAAGCCTCTCTGTATTCATCCTGTTGGTCATTTATTACAGAAAAATAATATTCCATAATATTCATATACCACAATTCATTCAGCCATTTTCCAATCGATGGGCATCCATTCAATTTCCAGTTTCTAGTCACTACAAAGAGGGCTGCCACAAACATTCTTACACATACAGTTCCCTTTCTCTTCTTTAAAATCTCTTTGGGACATAAGCCCAGTAGTAACACTGATGGATCAAAGTGTATATACACAATTTGATAACTTTTTGAGCATAGTTTCAAATTGTTCTCCAGAATGGTTGGATCTGTTCACAAATCCACCAGCAATGTATCAGTGCCCCAGTTTCCCCACATCCCCTCCAATATTTGTTATTATCTTTTCCTGTCATCTTAGCCAACAAAGACTGAGATTTTTTTAAAAAATTTTTGAAAGAGCCTTCTCAGTACCTTCAATTCAATTTGATTCAATCCAACAATAAGGTATTATTATTATTATTTGAATTTCTACTTTATGCAGAAGATTATGCTAGAAGAGCTATAAAATTTAGGTAAGACATTATTCCTATCCTCTTAGAACAAAGACAGATAAACCCATTTGCAGAAAACTCTCTGTATGTCTCCTCCAATAATATATGATATAAATTGTAAAATAGATATTGTATTGTTACAATGTAGATTGTAACTTATTCATATGCACCTTCCATGCAGCTCTAGCTTTGTCCTTTCACAATTTTGTAAAGAGCGTCCATCCAACAATCTGGAAACTTTCCTTGCTTTCTCCTGATATTTCAAGGACCTCAGTAAAACATTCACTCTATCTTCTCCCCACTCCCTTATCCCTATTATGTCTCCCCACATGTTTCCCTATTATAGATAGCAATATACTGCATATAATATGAATATAATGGAATACTATTGTGCTCTAAAAAAATGACAAACAGGTGAATTTCAGGAAAAACTGGAGAGTTTACATCAGTTTACATAAACTGATACAAATTGAAGTCAACAGAATCATGAGAACATTATACAAAGTATCAGCCATATTGTACAAAGATCAACAATGGACAATTTAGCTCTTCTCAACAATATAATGATCCAAGACAATTCTAAAGGATTCATATGTAAAATGCTACCACCTCTAGATAAAAAGGCTGATGGATGCTAAATGCAAATCGAAGCATACACATTTCACTTTATTTTTTGTGATTCTTTTTGATTTTTTTCTTCTTTCACAACATGACTAATACAGAAATATGTTTTATTTGATTGCACATACATAATCCATGTCAAGCTGCTTACTCTCTTAAGGAGGGCATCATGAGGGGAAAAGGGAAAAATTTGGAACTTAAAAATATTTTTTAATAAATTTTAAAAATTGTCTTTACACAAAATTGGAAAAAATAAATACTATTTCAAAAGATACTGCATGATGAGCAAGTATATTAGAGAGTTTAAAAAAAACAGTTCTGTATGAGATCTTGGGGGGGAGGTGATTGATAAATCAGCTCAAGGATTCCCTCATGAAAGAGATGGTCTTAAGTTAAACCTTGAGGCATGACTTGACAAAGAGGGAGAAAGACGATTCAGCATATTTGGGGAACAGACTAAATAAAGATTAGGAGGTAAGAAAGGGCAGGGAAGGAGCAGAAGCAGAAGATAATCCGATTTTACTGTTATCATAGAGTGCAAGGAAGAGAGTAATATAAAACTGAAAAGTTATGGTGCAGCAAAGTTGTAGAAGGCCTTGAAAGATAGGTTAGGGTGTCTAAATTTTACTTAAAAGACAATAGGGACACACAGAATATTTTTGAGCAGAGGAGTGACAACCAAATCTACATTTAAGAAAAATAATTCTGATAATATGATAAAGAAGTGTTGGAAAGTGAAAGTCACACTCAAAGTGACCATGGAAAAGGAGAGCCCAGGAGAAAATGAGTGAGGAAGCAGCTCCCTTTGGAGAAGCAGCCCTGGCACAGAGGAAGGAGCCTGTGCCAAAATATAAATTAATTACCAATTGGGATTGCTTGGGAAAGGCTTCCCTGGCCAGGCTTATGAATGCCATGATCCAAACAGCAATTAGACCTCAATTATCCTCAAATCACTGCAAGATGCCTCCCACAAGAAACACTCTGAAAACAAAACAGCCTGGCTCACAGAGCATTTCCTTCCCCCACATAGTGCTCTCAAATTGGAGCCAAAACAATGGGGACCTTTGAGAAGTATAATAAACCAGATAACTTGTCTGAGGAGCAACAGAAAGGACTCTGGTTTAGGGAATTAAGAAAATGTGTCTCTAGTCCCAAATGTGTCCTCTTGGCACCTTCTGCCTCATCCCCAAAATGATAATGTTGTACAAGATGGTCTTTAAAGTCCCTCCTAGCTCTGACATCCTGAAATTCTCCCAGCTCTGACTTCATGTGGATATCTCATTCTGAAGGTCTTTCCAGCTCTGATGTGCTAGGATTCTGTCATTCTGAAGCCTTCCTAGTTCTGACTTCCTGTGATTCTATCATTCTGAGGCCCTTCCCAGGTCTAATAGTCTGGATATTAAGAGACTCTGATCTTCCATCATCACACACTGAGCCTCTGGCTTTTTTTTTCCAAAACAAATAACAGACTGATTTCACACAAATCTGCTGATCCCGAGGAGGCAGTGAGGTTAGGGAGATCAATCAATCTGCAAATATTTACTGAGTGGTCACAGTATACACAGGCAAGTGATTGGAGAGACAAAGATGGACGAGCCACAGCTGCTGCCCTGGGTGGGAAAGAAAGAGGGACTCACGGTCTAGTTGTCAAGAGAAAACTGAGACAACATGAGAATTCAGATAACAAGAAAAGAGATGTCACAAGGTTATCTATGCTCCATGCCCAGTGCATTACACCCAGGTAGAGACAGAGAGAAAGCCTGGTAGATCAGGATGATCAGGGAAGAAGTTTCTTAGGGGAGGTAAGATTTAAGCTAGATCCTGAGGATGAATAGAATTTGAATATATCAAAAGATGAGGAGGAGGGAATTTTAGCTGGGTGGCCGAACAAAGTATGAGTAAAGAAGCTGATACAGGAAATTATAAGATATGGGAAAAAACACACCACAACTTAGGGAAATCAAGATTAAATTTTAGTTTGGGCAGCTAGATGGCACAGTGGATAGACCAGTGAGCCTGGAGTCAGGAAGACCTGAGTTCAAATGCTACCTCAGATACTAGCTGTTACCTCAGTTTCCTTATCTATAAAATGGGGATCATAATAGAACCTATTTCCGAGGATGATCGTGAGGCTAAATTGAGAAATTTGGATGCTTAGCACAATGCCTAGCACACAGCAGGTGTTTAACAAATGTTTGATCTCTTCCATTATAGCAATCTGTATAACATTGGGCAAGTTATTTTTCAATTTAACAAGTATTTATTACATATCTTCTCTATGCCAGGCATAGTGCTAGGACCTGGGAATTCAAAGAAAAAAAAATTTGTCTTTGTTCAAAAGATCTTACAGGGTCAAGAGAGGGAGCAACAGAGAACAATATGTTCACAGGTAAGTGAATAAAAAATATATACAAAATAAATATGAAATAATTCGGAAAGAGAAGGTCCGTACCAATGGTGGGAGAATGAGGGATGGAGGAATCCAGGAAAGCTTCCTGGAGAAGATGGCCCTTGAGCTGAGCCTTCAACAAAGTTAGACATTTTAATGGAGGAAGTAGAGCATTTTTGACATAGGAAGTTATCTGAACAAAGTTTTTGAGGTGGGAGATGGCTTTATGGGAGATATTTTGTTGGACATAGAGTATGTAGAGGGAAGTAATATGAGGGCCAGAGTTTCTCATCTGTAAAATATTAGAGGTCAGATGAGATGATATCAAAGGTGTTTTCTTTTGTGATTCTTTCTTTAAAATGTAGTGAGGAGACCAGTATAGTTGGAGCTTAGTTTACTTTAAGGGGAAGAACTAAGAACTAATGCTTGAAAGGTAGGTTGTGGAAAGATTGTGAAAAGCATTCAATGGCAAACTAAACAGTTTGGATTTTATTTTGTCAATAAAGAGCAGGGTTCTTGGTCAAGTTAAACTTCCAAGACAAACCTTACTATTGAGAAAATTGTTAAAAACCTTAGAGTCAGAAGTTAGGGTTCCAATCCCACCTGGAATGCCTATATACAATTTAATCTTAGACAGGGACAGCCAGATAGCCCAATGGATAAGAGCATTCAGCCTAGAGTCAAATGAGGAACACGAGTTCAAATCCAGTCTCAGATATTTACTAGCTGTGTGACCTTAAACAAGTCAATTAATTCTGTTTGCTTCCATTTTCTCATCTATAAAATTAGTCAGAGAAGGAAATGGCAAAAACCACTCTAGTGTCTTTGCCAAAAAAGAAAAAAATCCTAATTGGAGTTAAAAAAACTTGGACATTACTGAAATAACTGAATGACAACAACCGCAAGCAAAGTCATCAAATTTCCCTGGATATTGGTTTGCTCCATTGTAAAACTAGGGAACTGAGTTCTTTTCCAATTCCAGATTTTTGATCCTATAAAATACTGTGCTGCTGTTTGTCTTTTGTTCTTGAAGAAGACCATGACATCAGGGAGATGATGCCATGGCATACAAGTGAATTGGATCTACATGAGGGAGAGCTGTGCAAGATCATCTGCCTTACTTTCCCCTCCAGAGCCATCTGGATTTAGTGACAAGATATAGATAAAAACCACTGGGCATGGTCCTCCTGACATAACAGGCATCTTCTTCTTGCCCTTTTTCCCCAAAGCCTCGTTTCATCTAGAAATAGTTACTATATGATACTAGCTCTCATTAAAATAATACTTTAAAATACAGTGTTTTTTTTTCTCTTTACAGCACTGTGGGGTTAAGGTGTACAAGGGCTATCACTCCATTTAACAGAAATGAAAACATTTCATAGAGACATAGAGAGAAAAAACTGACTTTCACAAAGTCTCACAGCTAGAAAGGGTCAAAACTTGACTTCTATTATTGACACAAGTGTCTCTATACTCTAGTAGATGGCCCAGAGAACTGTTTCTTGATGATGAGCTCATCCTATTTTTTAGTGACTGGAAAAAAAAAGCCAAAAGGGGGGGGAAGAGAGGTGATGTTCACTAAGAGGACAGATTGCTTTGTTGAGAACAGGTCAAGATAAATTAAATTCATTTCCTTCCTGGAAAGAGTTAGTAGAATGGAGCATTAAGGGATTGCTATTAGTACCTAATCCTGAATATCAGCAATGCATTTGATGAAGTCTCTCATGCTATTTTTGTAATCAAGATAGAGAGAAGGGAGATAGAAGAAGAGGAAGTTAGGTGAATATAGAACTGATTGAATAGTCAGACTGAAAGAGTAATCATGGATCAACATCAATGTGGAGGGAGCTCTCTCCTGGAGTGCCACAAAGATCTATCCTTGTGCTATGTAACATTGTTGTTAATGACTTGAAGAAAAGCAGTAGACAGTTAGGTAAAGCAATTGGTAGGAGAACAATGGTGGGAGAATGGGGGATGGAGGAATCCAGGAAAGCTTCCTGGAGAAGATGGCCCTTGAGCTGAACCTTCGACAAAGCTAGACATTACAATGGGTGAATTGGAGGAAATAGAGCATTTTAGACATGGGAAGCTGTCTGAAACAAAGGTATTGAGGTGGGAGATGGCTTTATGGGAGATATCAAACAATCCAGTTTGATTGGACATAGAGTATGTAAAGGAAGTAATATGAGGGCCAGAGTTTCTCATCTATAAAATATTAGAGGTTTGAAGTCAAGTCCTCATATTCCTGAGTCCAAATCTATCTTCAGACACTTACTATCTCTGTGACCCTGGCCAAGTCACTAAACCCTGTTTGCCTCCGTTTTCTCATCTGTAAAATGAACTGGAGAAAGAAATGGCAAATCACTCCAATATCTCTACCAAGAATATCGACATGAAGACAGGAAGACTGAAAAACAACTAAGTAACAACATAGATAGCATGCTTATCAGATTCACAGAATCCATAAATGTGGGGACATGGGAATTTGAAGGCACTTTTAAACCATACCCACTTCTCCATTCACCACTTGACTTCTTAAATCCCTTATTGCCTCTAATCTAGACTCTTGAAATAAGTTCTAATTAGTGTCCCTGTTCTCCCCACCCTGTCTCTGATTCTATCATCTATCTTCCACAGAGTTGCCATAACATAGATTTCACTATGTCACTATCCAACTCAAAAAACTTCACTGGTTTGCTGTTGCCTCTACAATATAACTCCTCAGCTTGGCATTTCAATCCTGTCAGTCTAGTTCTAGCCTGCTCTTATTTCAAGTCAATCAAACTTCGCATGCTGTTATGTTCCAGTTAAACTACCCTATTTTCTGTTCCTCAAACTCAGTTTTTCTTATTCACAGCCTATTTCCTATATCTAGAATTCACTCTGCTCCCTATACCCCTACTTTCCTTCATATTCTTCAAAATAAGATATTATATCTTATAGAAATAATAATGTTAATGGCTAACATTTATATAAGGTTTACTATGTACCAGGCATTATGCTAAGCTCTTTACAATTATTGTCTCATTTGATACGCACAATGACCCTGGGAAGTAGATAATATCATTATCCCCATTCTACAGTTAAGGAAACTGAGGCAGACAGAGGTAAAGTGACTTGTCCAAGGATTACACTACTAGTTAAATGTGTGAGGTCAGATATGAATTCAGATATTCTTGACTCCAGTTATAATGCTTTATCCACTATACCACCTAACTCCAATATGGAAAGCCTTTCCTAATCCCCTTAGTTGTTAATCCCCTTCCTCAAATTATCTTGTATTAATTTATCTGTGCAAATGATATGTTTTCCAATAGAGAATGAAAAAGTACAAACATGTTTGGGAGGTTTTTGTTTCATTTTATTTTCCCATGAGCACCTAGCAGTATTCTACACATAGCAGAGGCTTAATAAATGTTTGTTGAAACTCTGAGGTACCACCTCATACCTGTTAGATTGGGCTAATATGACACAAAAAGAAAATGATAAATGTTGGAGAAGATGTGGGAAAATTGGGGCATTAATGCAATGTTGGTGGAGTTGTGAACTGATCCAACCCTTCTGGAGAATAATTTGAAACTATGCCCAAAGAGCAGTCAAATTGTGTATACTCTGATCCAGCAATATCACTAATAAATCTGTTCAGCAAAGAGACCATTTAAAAGTGGGGAATGACTTACATGTACAATATTTATAGCAGCTTTTTTGTGGTAGCAAAGGACTGGAAGTTGAAGGGATGCCCATCAATTAGGGAATAGCTGAACAAGCATGGTATAGGAATGTAGTGAAATACTATTGTGCTATAACAAATGACAAATAGGCAGACTTGAGGAAAGCCTGGAAAGACTTACATGAACTGATGCTGAGTGAAGTGAGCAGAACCAGGAGAACATTATACAAAGTAACAGCAATATTATGTGATGATCAACTATGAAAGACTTAGCCATTCTCAGCAATACAATGATTCTTACAAGACCTTACCAAAAGTTATCTGGTGGAATATGCTATCTATATCAAAGAAAGAACTGATGAAATCTGAATGTAGATCAAAGCACACTATTTTCACGGTTTCTCCCATATATATATATATATATAATATCCCTGACAACTCATCAGCTAGTCTTTGCTGAAAGAGGATCCCACTACCCACAAGGCCCAACTCTTGCCCTTTAGAATAGTTCTTATTATTAAGAAACTTTTCTTTGTGCTGATTCTTTATCTGTTTGAATTTGCTAACATATTACCCAACAGAGTGAAGATCCCCAGAGATCTTAAGAGATAAGAACAATGACAGTGAGTACACTAAAATGCAATTAATTCCATGAAATATTATAAAAATAAACGTAAAATCTTATATGTAAGTTCAAAAAATAAATCCTCTTTGGGAATATAAGATGGGGAAAACATGAATATACAGTGGTTCCCTTCAAAAGAGATGTTGGTTTCAGAACAGTAAGCTCAATTAGAGCTAGCAGCATGACATGGCAACCAAAATTGTTAACAACAATTAACTTGTGCTCAGTCCCCAGAATAAGAGGAGTGTTTTCCAAGACACATTGGAAATCGTATGTTTTAAATTACACATTTAAAAAAGGAAATTATCACAGATGGCCAGGGGACTAGAGGACGTCAGCCATTGATCAGTTGAAGGAAATAAAAATGTAACAGGGCCACAATGGTTTGTCTCCATATAGTTGAAAGACTGTCATGGAGAAAGTGATGTTAGATTTATTTTATTTGGCTCTAGGAGATGAGAACTAGTAGCAATTGTGGGGTGGGGTAGAATCAGAGAGGTGTGACATGTGAGGCAGCTTGGTGTAAGGATAATTTCCCTAAGGACCACCCCAAAGTAGATTAGGCTTCCTTTGATGATAGTAAGTTCTCCATCCCTGGAAGTCTTTTAGAAAAGAGAGTATGACTATTTTGTCATGGATGCATTTGATATAGGTACAAGTTAAACAAAATGACCTCTGGGATTCTGTAAATCTAAGCTTGACATTCTTTTCATTCATGCTCATCCCCAAACTCTTACCTTCCATGCTCAACCCCCATCAAAAAATCCCTATTCACCTAGTCACCACTGGTCATGAGCAAAGACTCAGCACCCCTTTTTTAGGATCCAGAGAGCCAGCCTGCTGAGATCACCTACCCACAAACCAGCTGCCCCACTTCTCTTTGACCATTAGACTGAGCAAGCACTAGGGACAGAATGGTATATCCCAGCCTGATGCCTGGGCCCAGTGCAGTCAATAAATTATTCAGTTTGCAAAATGTCATTATGTGTGAGTTTACTTAATTGAATAGAATAATTTATGGTAAAACCTGGAAAAGAGATCAATGTGTATGGTAGTGTAGAATGATTGAGTTTCAGAGAAGGCAATTGGATTTTTATCCCTCATTATAATAATGTTAAAGGGAAAACATCAGCTTTGGTCAAAATCAATATTTGATGAGTGGCTGAAGCATGAATTTTAAGTCAAGGTAGCAGGGAGGTAGGGAGCTCCATCAATAATTGATGGCCTCTATCATCTCCACAAATAACTCTTTGGTTTAGGCACAAATGCCCACTACCTGGAGGTTCCTTGATAATCATAAAAGATCATTTAGTAACAAGTCTGTTTGGATTGTAAAGGGGACATTATTGGACATGATTCATAACGCAATTACATGCCTGCTTCCCAGTAAATTTTCCTGGAGACAGATGGTGGGAAGTCCTTCAGGTTGTTATGATTCTCTAAGTTTCCTGTTATTTGTTGCCTGAAATATCTTACACACACACACACACACACACACACACACACACACACACACACACACATATATACACACAATCTAAAGACTTCTATGGGGAAAAACTCCAAGCCCCTATTATAGATAGAAAAGGAATCTCAGAAAATGCAATGGCAGAGCTAGAATGAATATTAAAGTTCCCCTAGCCCAAATGTTGCATTGCACAGATAGGGAAACTGAGGCGTAGTGAGGGGAACAGACTAGTCCAAGATCTCACAGCTAATAAGTAGCAGATAAAGGATTTGGATCCAGTTTTTTTTTTATTCTAAATATGATTTTTAACTATTTGGGTCCTATCTGCATCAAATCTATGGGGACAACAGAAATCCTTACTATAAAAGCAGAGCATAGACAAGGAGGAATACATATACATAGAGACATATTGCCTCAATCTCCCCTAAAAGAAAACAATTAGAAATTCAATTTCAGTCCATTGGGATTTCCCTCTTCATAAAACATTGTAACAGGAGCCTAGATGGCAGAATAAGTTACCTTTTCTCTCCCATATTTACTTCCAAATAACCATAAAATAGCACCCCAAAACAAAACCTAGAACAACAGAACCAGCAAAAAGTTAGGGTAAAACAATCTTTTAGCCTAACAAACTTAAAAAATTGACAAGAAATATATGACTCACTTGAATAAAGTGGGAGCATAGTCCAGGACAGAAAGCATCTCAGAAAGCCAGCTGCAAGCCTCATCTCAGAAAACTAGTGGGAAATCCTGAGTCCCAATATGGTGGAGCAGGCAAATGCCAACACCAGGACTTCATACTTCACACCTCAACATAGCTAGGAGATTCAGCAGATTACTTTTCCAAGAACCACCATGTGCTTCAGTGTAGCCCTAGGCAAATAGGTATACACAAACCTTTAGGGTGCTTCAGTAAACAGTAGCCATGAGCCCTGACCTACCATGTGCTTCATTGGCCAGATCACCAGGTACTTCACTTTAGTCGCAGGGAAATACAGAAATACCCAGACTGGCTTCAGCATGTACAGGCAGCAGCACTAGGATTCCAGCTTAGCAGCAGATAAGCTACCAGAATTCTACAGCCTCCCTCAGCACCAGCCAGCTGTGCCTTCAGCATAGCACCAAACATAAAGGCCCTCTAATGGCCTCAGGGCAACATCAGTTCAGCACCAGATAAACAGTCAGGATCTGTAGTGCCTAGCACAAGAAGACTAAGACAACATCCATTCCACTCTGGGAGCAGATTTTAAATATAAAAGAAAGAAAAAGACCAAAACAGATGAGCAAAAAGCAACCCTCCCAAAAAAATCTAATCACAGAAAGTTATTATGGTGACAAGAAAGATCAAGACCCAAACTCAAAAGAGGACAATAATGTCAAAATGCCTACAAGCAAATTTTTTTTTAAAAATGAAAGTGGTCTCAAACCCAAAAAGAACTCATAAAAGAGTTTTAAAAATCATATAAGACTATATCCAGAGAGAGGACTATGGGAACTGAGGGTGGATTACAACATAGCATTTCATTCTTTTTGTTGTGGTTTTCTTGAATTTTATTTTCTTTCTCATTTTTTAAACTTTTTGATCTGATTTTTCTTGTGCAGCAAGATAATTGTATAAATATGTATGCCTATTTTGAATTTAACATATATTTTAACCATGTTTAACATATATTACATGCTATCCAGGGGAGAGGGTGGAGGAAAGGGGGCAAAAATTGAACACAAGATTTTTCAAAGGTCAATGCTGAAAAAATTACCTTTGCATATGTTTTGAAAATAAAAAAAATTTTCAATAATTTTTAAAAATCATATGAGAGAGAAGAAAAACTGGGAAAAGAAGTGAGAGTGATATGAGAGAATTATGGAAAAAAAGAACCAGAATCTTGGAAAAGAAAACAACTGCTTAAAATGTAGAATTGGCCAAATGGGAAAAGAGATACAAAAATCTATTGAAGAAAACAAGTTCCTTAAAAATATGATTGGCCATATGGAAAATGAAATACAAAAGCTAACTAAGGAAAAAAAACTCCTTAAAAGTTAGAAATGGACAAATGGAAACTAATGACTCTATGAGATATCAAGAATCAATCAATAAATTCAAAAGAAAGAAAAAAATAAAAGAAAAAGGCAAAATACCTTATTGGAATAACAGACATGTCAGAATCATTAGACTACCTGAAAGCCATAATCATACAGAGAAACTGTTAAGGTTCTTACAAGGTGCTAAATAAGTGGAATTGAGGAAACAGTGGTTAAATATAGTTTCACATTGATTTAACCCTATAACAAACAATAGTTTCCTAGTGAGATAATGATTGGTGTATATTCAGTATGGAGCATATAAGGAGGAGCTCTCAGAGCCAGGAAGGACAAGCCCACTAGAAGCTCTTGGAAGAGGAGACAGATTTATTCCATCTTCCACTTTTGTGCTGGCTGGAGGCTGAAGCTGCCAGAGGCAAAGGACTAGTGGCAGGAACTCTCAGAACCAAGGAGAGAAATAGGCCTCTAAGAAAGCTAACTGAGCCCAAGGAAGGAGACAAGACTTGGAAAGAGAAATAAAGGATTTGTACTTTAACTCCTGACTTCATTTAGGGTGATTACACTGAACTGAAAGGAAGGCTGCCTCCAGAAGGCCCCCAAGAAACCTGCTCCCAGAGAACATTACACTTTAGAGAAGAACATTACAAGAAACTGAACAAGATCTTTCAAAATTTTTTCAAAGAAAAGTGTCCTGATATCTTGGAATGAGAAGGAAAAATGGGCATGGAAACAATCCATTGACCACCTCTGGTAAGAGTTTCCAAAATAAAACCTCCAAGGAATATTATAGCCAAATTTTAGAACTATCAGATAAAGGAAAAAATACTGCAAATGGCCAGAAGGAAACAATTCAAATATTGGAGAGCCACAGTCAGGAACTCTTTAGATCCCTACACGGGAAGATTATACTTATAATTTTTTTTTAAAATTGTACTACTAATAGTACAGTTAGAAAGAATTTACATAAAGGATATGAGTATAATGTGAATTTGAGAGAATGAAATAAAAAATAATTTACAAGATGAGAAAGAGGTACACACTGGTACAGAAGAAAGGAAGAGATTAAACAGTAAATTATTTCACTGAAGAGGCAGAAAAACCTATTATACTGGAGGGAAAGATGGAGCATGGGTATAAATATTGTTTGAATCTTACTTTCATCAGTATTGACTCAAAGAAGAAATAATATACATAATCAGTTGTATATAGAAATCTATCTTACCATTTAGAAAAGTAAGAGAGATGAAGATTAAGTAAAGGCTTGGGAGAGAGGAGAAGGGAATGAGAGAAGAGAGGAACTAGGAGAGGCAGTAGACAGAAGCAAAACACTGTCAAGGAGGGAAAGGGTG
This sequence comes from Sminthopsis crassicaudata, assembly GCF_048593235.1. Classification (NCBI taxonomy): domain Eukaryota; kingdom Metazoa; phylum Chordata; class Mammalia; order Dasyuromorphia; family Dasyuridae; genus Sminthopsis; species Sminthopsis crassicaudata. The sequence continues at coordinate 366,669,855 of NC_133618.1, forward strand.
AAAGGAGAGAGAGGACAAACAGGAGGAAAAATAGGATGGAGGGAAATATACCACTATTAGAACAGTGAATGTAAATGGGATGAACTCTCTCATAAAATGGAAGCTTAAAGCAAGTGGATCAAAAAACAGAATCCTATAATATGCTGTTTACAAGAAATACACCTGAAGCAAAAATACATATGTAGAAAGGCTGGAGCAGAATCTATTATACTTTAACTAAATTTAAAAAAAAATAACAATCTTCAAACAAAGCAAAATAAAAAATAGAATTAATTAAAAGAGATAAAGAAGGAAGCTTGATAAAAGAAATCATAGACAATGAAGTAATATCAATACTAAACATATATGAATCAAGGGATAGAGCATCCAAATTCTTACAATTTCATGACCAAAGAAGAGATAGAGAGTATTATGAAATGTAAAACAGATAATTTTGATTATATTACATTAAAAAGTTTTTACACAAACAAAACCAATGATTAGAAGGAAAGCAGAAATTTGAGAAAGAATATTTACAGTAAGTATCTCTTATAAAGGTCTTTTTTCTCAATGGTCAAAGGATATGAACAGGCAGGTTTCAGATGAAGAAATCAAAGCATATAAAGAAGTGCTTGAAATTATTTTTGATTAATGAAATGCAAATTAAAATAACTTCAAGGTACACCTCACATCTATCACATTGACTAATATGATAAAAAAGAAAAATATTGGGTTTTGGAAGGGCTGTGGGAAAACTAGAACACTAATGCACTTTTGGTGAAGTTGTGAACTGATCTAACAGCTCTAGAGAGCAATTTGCAGCTGTGCCCAAGGAACTATAAAATTGTGCATACCCTTTTGATCCAGCAGCAGATCTCACAACTAGATCTTTATCCCAAAGAGATCATAAAAAGGGGAAAAAACCTACGTATGCAAAAATATTAATAGTAGCCCTTTTCTTTGTGGCAAAATGTTTTTTTTACATTTTTATTAATTTTATAATTATAACTTTTTTGACAGTACATATGCATGGGTAATTTTTTACATTATCCCTTGTACTCACATCTATTCCAAATTTTCCCTCCTTCCCTCTACCCTTATGGCAGGCAGTCCTATACATGTTAAATGTGTTATAGTATATCCTAGATACAATATATGTGTGCAGAACCAAATTTCTTGTTGCACAGGAAGAATTGGATTGAGAATGCAAAAATAACCTGGGAAGAAAAACAAAAATGCAAATAGTTTACACTCATTCATTCTCTGGATTCTGTCCATCAATTGGAACTGAATTAGATCCTCTCTTGTGTCGAAAATATCCACTTCCATCAAAATACATCCTCATACAGTATTGTTGTTGAAGTATATAATGATCTCCTGGTTCTGCTCATTTCCCTCAGCATCAGTTCATGTAAGTCTCTCCAAGCCTCTCTGGATTCACTCTGCTGGTCATTTCTTACAGAACAATACATATACCACAATTTACCCAACCATTCTCCAGATGGGCATCCATTTATTTTCCAATTTCTAGCTACTACAAAAAGGGCTGCCACAAACATTCTTGCATATATAAGTCTCTTTCCCTTCTTTAATATCTCTTTGGGATATAAGCCCAGTAGTAGCACTGCTGGATCAAAAGGTATGCACCGTTTGATAACTTTTTGGGCATAATTCCAGATTGCTCTCCAGAATGATTGGATTCTTTCACAACTTTGGTGGCAAAATATTAAAAATTGAGAGGATGCCATCATTTGGGGAATGACTTGAACGAGATGTGGTATATGAATGTAATGTAATACTATTGTGTAATAAGAAATGATAAACAGACAGATTACAGAAAAAGTCTGGAAAGACTTGAATAAACTGATACAAAGTGAAATGAGCAGAACAGGGAGATGTATAATGATCAACTAAATGACTCAGTTCTCAGTACACAATGAACCAAGACAAGTACAAAAGACACCCAAAGGAAAATGCAAACACCTAAATAAAAAGCTGATGGACTCTGAATGCAGATTGAAACATAATTTTCCCACTTTATTCTTTTTCATGTTTTTTTTTCCTTTTTGATCTGTTTCTTCTTTCACAACTGTAACTTAAGATGGAAATATGTTTTATATTATAGCACATGAATAACCTATATTAAATTGCCTACCATTTTAGAAAGAGGGGAGAGGAAGAAAGAGAGAGGGAAAAAATTTGGAACTCAAAATCTTGTAAAAATAAATGTTTAAAATTGTCTTGACATGTAATTGGGGGAAAATAAAGTACTATTAAAAGAAAAAAAAATTGTTGTATTTTCTCTGTGATCAAATATTCATTTTTTTTCTCTTTTCCAAATCCCCCAAATAATCACACACACACACACACACACACACACACACACACACACACACACACACGCATTTGCCTTCACTCTATTCCCAAAAATCAATCTTGTTCTATGATAAGCATATCTTTTTCTATCAGAAGCTTTTTTCATCTTCAGAGAAAGCCATACTAAAGAACTATAGAAATCTTCATTTCAAGGGGCATTCCTATGCTACCTCTCCCAGCCCAGCATCAGACTTACTAGCCCATTTCAAGGCTTTGCATAAATTGTCCCCTCAGTCCAGAATGCTCTCTCTCTTCACTTTGACCTCCAAGAATATCTGATTCAGAGAGGCAACAGGAGTAATGCAATTGCTCTCAGACTTTTGAGTCTAAGGATGTCTTTTGATAAATTATTAAGAGTTATATTTTTGTGACTTTTATCTATTGATATTTGCTTATTATAGAAATAAAATGTCTCAGAGTTATCATGAAAATAGTTTTGACCTTGAAGACCCTCTGAAATGGTCTCAGAGGCTCCAAGGACCACACTGTGAGAATTACTGGGATGGTGGCCTTAGAGTCAGGAAAACCTGACACATATGTATATAATCTTAGGAAACAAAGCCAAGTCTGGTGTCCCAGGCAACTCCTTGCTGGTTACAAGATTATCTCTATGGGTAGAGGGAGTTCCTCACAAAGAATGTCCTCCTCAGATGTTTATTTATTTATTGCATATACATGTATACACAAATGTGTATAAACATACATTATAGATATTTTATATGCATTTATACATTTATAAAAGATATATATGCATATATATAAGTATATATTTTATATGTAAAAATAAATTTATATGCATTCATATATGTTTGTATATGCACATATATAGATATATGCACACATGTATATGCAGTTTATATGTTGCATATTTATATATAGATGTGTGTACACACATATACATATATTCTTTAGCTTCCCCTGCTCACATGCCACCTCTTAAAATAGGCCTTTCCTGATTGCCCTTCACTGCTACTATTAGTACCTCTCCCTTTTATTTATTTTGAATATATTTTATAAATATTTATTTTTGTTTATACAGCTAGATACTGATTAGTAAGAATAATAATTTCTGTAAAATAGTCACATTATTTGAATTCACGGTGCATTCCATTGGGCTAGAATCAATGACTATTTTACATAATTATAACTTCATATAGTACTCATCTGAGCACACACAAGCACTTCAAGGGTTTGTTATTCTCACTAATTGAGACCTAATTGTACTTGGTTGTGCATGTGTTCACTGTCTCTACAGAATGTAAACTCCTTGAAGACAGGGAATTTTTCATTTATGTTTTTGTATCCCTAGTTTCTATGATATAGTAGTTGCTTGATAAATGCTTACTGATTGATCAAGTACATAAGGGAAAATTTGGAGCTTGCCAAAACTGTGTGAGACCTCAAAATATCTCCACCCAGACACATAGTTTTAAAATTTAACTACCAGAATCACCCTTGCTCCCATTTGACTATATGACTATATCTTGACTATTTTTCTTTATATCAATTATTTGACTACTTATTGTAACGAGCTGTTGTCTCCAGAAGCTGCTGATCGCTCTCTGGAAGGAGATCTGCTGTGTCTACTCAAATCTCTCCGTCAGATTCTTCTTCCTGTAGTGAACCGTTGTCTCCAGGCAGTTGCTGTTAACTCTTGTCCAAAGAAGTGACTTCCCTTCCTGCAGAGAGCTCCGTCAGGCCTGATGTAATGCAGAGAGTCTTTCTTCTTGAATCCTGGCTCTGAATCTCCTCCAGCTCTTATCCTTCTCCAGGCCGATCTGCTCTGCGCCCAGTGCTGTCCTCTCTTTTATTCTCCCAGAGAATGGGCGTGGGATAATGCAAGGGCTTCTGGGAAGAACCACCTCAGCCAATGAGCTTGCCCCCTCTATCAAGTCAACCTGAGTTCTCACCTTGTAACTATCCAGACAACCTCAGTTCTCACTTAGTAATCCTAACATCTCCCCCTTTCTTTTGATTTAGAACATAGGACAGTCATGACCTTGAAACATAAATCCATCAATATGGGAAGTATTACAGATAATTACATAAATGACCTTGAAACATAAATCCATCAATATGGGAAGTATTACAGATAATTACATAAATTACATAAGCACATAGTAACATAGTAACGTAACACATGCTAGAAATATATAACGTAATCATAAATTGAAAATTTATAAATGTCCATAAGTCCATTGTCCATTAGTCTCATCTTGTGTGAGGAAGTCCAATGATTCCTGCTGGTTTTTAAGTTCTTTAACAGTCTTCTTATTATTCATGATCTTTCAGTGTCAGATGTTTCTTAGATCTTCTCCTTTATTTTGAGGTCTTTCTCTTTTTCTGTCTCTCTCTGGTGGACAAGGCGAATATGACTCGTTGGCACCCATCTGATTCCTTCTCCTGCTGAAGAAATACAAGCAAACCCTCTCCCCCAGGCAGTTAACCTATCTGGTCCCTTCCATTCACCACTTTCTGGATCTCTCCACATCACCTGGCGATTATCTAAGGACAGTGGAGATGCTCTCACTGGACACTGCCCTTCTGGTGGGTTATAAAACCTGTCTGCTGGAGCCAGCGCATCTTTGTCAAAAATTAGAAATTTAATGGTATAGAGAACTAGATTTAGAAGTTCCCTAGGGCTACCTGTGGCTCCCCCTTTCTTTTGTTTTTGGAGGAGTGTCTTAATATCTCTGTTTCTTCTCTCTACTATTGCCTGCCCTTGAGGATTAAAGGGTATGCCCGTGGTATGTAAAATCTTATACTGTGCACAAAAGTGTGTAAAATGTTTGGACGTATATGCAGGTCCATTGTCTGTTTTTATTGCTTGTGGCACACCCATAATTGCAAAAGCTTGTATAAGGAATTCAGTGACCACTCGGGCTGTCTCTTTTGCTGCTGGCATTGCAGTGAGAGCATCTCCACGATCTTTCTGTCCAGGAAGGACACCCCAAGCTTTTATTGCAGCCTTAGCAATTTGTTCATATATTGTCATGGTATAATTAATCTGTTCCGAATTCTCTCCATACTGACCTTCACCAGCTAAGTGCTCAAAAGTGAATTGTGTGTTAACTCCTATTTCCAAATTGCATCTGACTTGAATTTTACATAATTCATGAAATTCCGCAAGCCATAATAAATTTTCTCCAGGCTCCAGACATGTCCTTGCTATGGATTTCCAATCATTCGGGGTTAGGACTTCATAAGACAAACCATCTAATAACATTTTGACATAAGCTGATGTAGCCCCATAAAGGGTACAACCTTTTTTCAAATCCTTAATTGTATTCAAATCTAAAGGTGCATATCTTCTCCTTTTTTTACCTACAGAGTCAGTATTTTCAATCACAGGATATGCATGTATAAAATCACTTATATCCTGTCCTTCTCTCTTAGCTTTAACCAATGCTTTTTCTAATCTTGTCATAGGCTTAGGCTTCTTCACAGGCAATTCTGTTTGTGTTTCTGCCTCTTCCCCTCTTTCTTCCTCCATCTCTGAAGGTGGGGTGGATGTGGGCCTGTCAATAATCTGTTCTCTAGGCAGGGTTGAAGCTTCTTCAAGAGAATCATACCATAATTCCTCATTTAAATCCTCTTGCTCTAGGGAAAGATCTTGATCTTTCCTTTTTTCCTCACACTTCCTCCTCTGTTCATTTTTAGAACTTTTCCTTCTCCTACAACTTGCTTGATAGTTTAAGGCTAATTGAACTATGTTGTAGATATAAAATACTTCTGCAGAAATTGAACGAGGCCCATTTTTTGCTTGAAATTCTTTCATTTCATATCCCACTAGCTTCCATTTATCTAAATCTATCTTTTCTTCCTCTAAGAACCAAGGGGATGTGCGTCTTAATGCAGCCAAGAGTTTAGCAATCTGTACCCAGGTTACAAGTAAACTCTGCTCCTCAATTATGTTGATTATACTCTCTATAGTACCACTCCTGAATGGAGCTGAGGTTGCGTCTGGGGCTGAGGTTGAGTCGGCTGAGGTCCAGGGATTGAATATAGCTAACATCTGTCCCATTTCAGCTATAAGAGATTCCTGGTTTAGCCCTTAACAAGTTAAGTTCCTTATTTATCTATTAGCACGCTCACTTAATCTTTAACAAAGTTTCCTCCTTACTCACGGTTCTGGGTCAGAGAGACTGAGATCTAGATTGGAAGCTTTTCCACTGGAATCAGGACTGTGTCTGTCCCTGTTCGGGCGCCAAATTGCGAAGGTCTGGTCTAGCTCCTCTTGTCAGGATAAGCAAAAGTCCTGGCCCCACGTTGGGCGCCAAATGTAACGAGCTGTTGTCTCCAGAAGCTGCTGATCGCTCTCTGGAAGGAGATCTGCTGTGTCTACTCAAATCTCTCCGTCAGATTCTTCTTCCTGTAGTGAACCGTTGTCTCCAGGCAGTTGCTGTTAACTCTTGTCCAAAGAAGTGACTTCCCTTCCTGCAGAGAGCTCCGTCAGGCCTGATGTAATGCAGAGAGTCTTTCTTCTTGAATCCTGGCTCTGAATCTCCTCCAGCTCTTATCCTTCTCCAGGCCGATCTGCTCTGCGCCCAGTGCTGTCCTCTCTTTTATTCTCCCAGAGAATGGGCGTGGGATAATGCAAGGGCTTCTGGGAAGAACCACCTCAGCCAATGAGCTTGCCCCCTCTATCAAGTCAACCTGAGTTCTCACCTTGTAACTATCCAGACAACCTCAGTTCTCACTTAGTAATCCTAACAACTTATTTAATTGTTCTGAGTCTCAGTTACCTCATCTATTAAGGCAGAGATTATAACATTAATATCTCCTAGAGTCATGATGAGGAAAGCATATTATTTAATCTTAAAACACTAAAGAAAAAGAAGCTATTTGGCTCAAATGAGAAGATGGATGTAAGCATTCTGCAAACTTTAGAGTAAAGCCAATTATTGTTGTCGCTTCTGCTGTTGCTGTTGTTAGATTAAAGTCGCCAAGTTTTAAGTCTTGGGACATTATTCTCTGAGCCTTCTGTTACATTCTTGTTAAGATTCAGTAACATTAATGGAGTAATACAGGGGTACACTGATAAGTGTTTAACATTCAAGCTCAAAAAAAGTACATGTACACTTTCACATTTCACCTGCATTATTAAACACTTAGTTAAATGTAGGAAATAAACAAAATAATAAATCAAACCCTGGTTTACAGCTGTTGCTGATTTCTGAGATGTAAATGCTCATACTGAAAATTTAACACTCTCTTGTCTGCCACTTAGACATGGTTCCTCACATCCCTAAACTAGATGTTCTTTAAGATCTTTTCTAGATCTAAATCTATAAGCCTGTGATATTGCTCCTGTAACAATTCAGAAGAGAGAGAAATTATTGTATTTAAACTTGACTCATTTTGGAGTCAAGATGATGGAGTAGAGGCATCAGTCCAACCTAATTCTCCCATCATTCCCCTCCAAACAACTCTAAAATAATTCCTCAGATCAAACTTTGGAGCTGCAGCATCAACAAAAGGATCAAGGTGAAACATGTGTATAGCCTAAGATAATTTAGGAAGTAAGTAGGAAAGGTTTGTGTCATGAGGGTAGTGCCAACCCAGAGCATGGTAGCAGTGCCAGCAGTAGGTCTTGGAAGCTGTTGAACAGACCCCAGCAGCAGTTTTTTGGAGATCTCAGTTCAAAGACAGTAGCAATATCAGACAACTGGTCAGAAAGAGATTACAGAGGATTCTTGGCTGGCTCTGGATATAGTTAGTACTGACTGGCAACCCTATTGCCCATAAGCAGAGTCCAAGTTCTAGGTCATAGAGAAGTGGTCAGTCACTTGTGGTCAGTTACAAGGGAGTAGAGTTCCTAGTCATAGTTTCAATGCTTGTGATTGCAAGAAAGCAAGAAATATGGTCATAGTTCCAAACCCAAAAGGAATGCTAGTGCTTACAATTACTGGGAACCAGGGGCACTTCCTGGATCAAGACCTGAGTACAGACCAGAAAAGCAAGGACTATATCTCACCCAGAATCGCATCACTTTGAAATCACTGAAAACTTAAAGATTCTCAAAACTAGGTCTGAAAATAACAACATGGGAAAAACTTGAAATTAAAACTGTCTCCCCACACAAAGTGAGCAGTGCCTAACTTTAACAGAAAGTTTAAAAACAAGAAACAGGTTGGGAAAATGGGCGAAGAACTACAGAAAAGGGACTGCTTTATGTTACTACCATGGCAGGGAAGACCAAGACACAAATTCAAAACTTCTGAATGTGAAAATATCTACAACCAAAGCTTCAAAAAAAATTGGACCCAAGCCAAACAAGAATTCTTGAAAGAGTTAAAGAAAAGATGAGTGGTAAAGGAAAATTGGGGAAAGAAATGAGAATGATGTAAGAAAATATGAAAAATATAATTGACAGCTCTGTTGTTGTTCATCCTTTGTTTTCAAAGAGGATCAATGACACATCATGGGTGATGTCTTGACTTGCATGAGTACTGGATTTAAGTAAGGCAGAATTTCACAGAATTGTAAGCTTCCCTCTCCCTTCCAGATCCATCAGAATACAATGGCAGGACTAACATCAAGATGACTGCCAATGGCCCTAGATGTATTGAATGATCCTAGCATCTTAGATGCCACATCAAGCTCTAATTGCTCCACACAGTGCAGGCTTCAGTTCCCTTCATGGTTTTTGGAAGAAATTATTCTCATCTATCCATTTTGCTGGGAGAAGTCTTCACATGCTTGGGGTAGACACCCTCCTAACTCACAGCAGGTTTGAGACCCCCTCAGTCACCCACAATCTAGTTCAGCCTGTTTGCCAAGACATTTTTGTCAGGGTACAGCTGCTGTGCATGCCACAGTTTCTTGGAGCCAGAGGGGAGAGTTAGGTGACAGGTAGGCACAGCACCGAAAAGAACTAGCAACTCCTCAAACCTGAGGTGATAGTTCTCCCTGAACATCCTCTATACCAACAGCTTTGTAAAAGCAACACAAAAACATAATGAAGAAACAACACTTTTAAAAAACAGAATTGGCCAAATGGGAAAAGGTAAACAAACTCATTGAAGAAAACACTTTCTTTAAAATTAATTGGGAAACAGGAAGCTAATAGCTCTGTGAGATATCAAGAAACAATAAATATAATCAAAAGAAAAAGATAGAAGAAAATATGAAATATTTCACTGGAAAACCAACTGTCCTGAAAAATAGATTGAGAAGAGATAATTGGATGATCAGAAAGCCATGATGAAAAGAAGAGCCTAGCCATCATGTTTCAAGAAATTATTAAGGAAAACAGCCCTGATATCTAGATCCAGAAAACACAATAGAAATTGAAAAAAAAATCCACTGATCATATCCTAAAATAAATTCCAAATGAAAACTTCCAGAGATATTATAGTCAAATTCCAGAATTCCCGAATCATGGAGATTATACTTCATGCAGCCTGAAAGAAACAATTCAAATATCATGGAGCCCCAGTCAGGACCACCCAAGATTTAGCAACTTCCATTTTAAAGGAATAGAAAACTTAGAATAACATAGTCTGAAAGACAAATCAGCTAGAATTAAACAGAGAATTATATTCAGCAAAACTGAGTATAATTCTTTAGGGGAGGGGGAATAGGTATTTGATAAAATAGAGGATTTTTCAAGTATTCATGAGAAATAGTTCAGAACTGAAAGAAAATTTGACATTCAAACACAAGGTTTAAAAGATGAATAAAAAGGTAAATATGAGAGAGAAATCATAAGGGACTCAATAAAGTCAAACTGTTATATTCCTATAGAGAAAGGTGATTTATATAACTCCTAAGAACTTTTATTAGGGCAATTAAAAGAAGTTTACATAAACAGAAGGCATAGGTATGAACTGATTATTTGAAATGTTCTCCAAAAAAATTTATAGCAAGTTTCTCTGATAAAGGCCTAATTTTTAAATGCATAAAGAATTTAGTTAAAAATAAAAGCCATTTCCTAACTGATAGTGTTCAAAGTGTATGTACAGGAAGTTTTCAGAAGAAGAAATCAAAAGTATCTATAGTCATATAAAAATGCTTAAATCATTATTGATTAAAGAAATTCAAATTAAAATAACTTCCAGGTACCACCTTATACTGACCAGAAATGACAAATAGAGGGATGAGGAAAAATAGATACAAAAATGAACTATTGGTGGGAAAATGAACTGGTCCAACCATTCTGGAGAACAATTTGGGACTGTGCCCAAAGGGTTATAAAACTGTGCATAGTTTTGACCCCTTAATAAATAGGTCTGTGCCCCAAAGAGATCAGAGGAAAAGGAAAAGGATTATACATACAAAAACATTTATAGCAATTAACTTTTATAATGGCAAAGAATTGGAAATAGAGGGGATACTCCTCAATTAGGAAATAGCTAAGCAAGTTGGCATATGATTGTGATAGAGTACTATTGTGCTCTAAGAAATGACAAGTAGGATGCTTTCAGAAAAACATGGCAAAACCTATATGAACTGATGCAATGTGAAGTAAGCAAAACCAAGAGAACACTGAACATAATAGCAGCAATATTATAACTATGAACAACTGAAAAACTGACTACTGTGATCAGTACAATTATCTAATACAATTTCAAAAGACTCATGATGAAAAAAAATTATATCCAACTCTAGAGAGAGAACTTCGAATTCTGGGTGCAAATTGAAGTATAATTCATTCATTTCTTTGTTTTGTAACATAGATAATTATATGTAATATAGCTAAAAATATTTTACATTACTTCACATATATATTCGGAAGCACATTGCCTTTTCAGTGGAGGGGAGGCACAAGAGGAAGAGAGAATTTGAAGTTCAAAATTTAAAAAGAAAATGATTAAAAATAAATAAATAGGAAAAGGTGAAGTAAATAGAGCAAGTGGCCCTAGAGTCAGGAGGACCTGAATTCAAATTCAACCACATTCACTTAACATTAGCTATGTGACCCTGGAAAAGTCACTTAACCCCAATTGCATTCTAGATAAATAGACTGACAAATAAGATAACTAGACTGACAAACAAATAAATATTTTAAAAATATACTTATGACTTTCCCCCCAACCCCAATTACAGCAAGAATCCTTCACAATGTGCAGACTGGTGTAAAAGGTAGAAAACATTTTTTTTTAGATTGATACCCAGGAAATTTAAACTACTTAGAAAAGACTTTCAGGGTAATGGCTACTTTGTTTATAGAGGATGGTCCCCACCTGTGATTTAACTGATTTAAGTAACACCTAATAAGGGAATTCCTTCTACCAATTCAGAACAGTAGGCACTCTATAACTTTTAGTCTTTGAGAGTATACTGGGACACTGAGAAAGAGGTAGGTTGACTTAATCAGGGGCACATTATCAATAGGTTTCAGGGGCAGAACTTGAACCCAATTCCCCCTGACTCAGAGGCCAGTACTCCCCCTATGCTTCTTCTCCTACAAGGGGACATGGACAAGAACTGCACAGAATGAAAAGATATATATGGGCTGCCTCCTACACACCTGAAGGGAGTGCCCATAGAGATATCAATGAGATCACAGCTCCACTGAAGTCTTGAAGCAAGTATAATCTCGTCTAATCCTTAAACACCCCAGTAAGCCAAGTAGAACAGCAATGATTACTTAATTTTAAAGATGAGAAAAATAAGAGCTCAATGAGAGGGGAAGTGACTTAGAATCATAAAATCATACAGTCTCAAATTTGACAGGTCCAGAACAGAATTCATTATCCTTTCCCCAAATCTGCTCCTCTTCTGAATTTCTTTAAGTCTCTTCAGAGAACCACTTCAAGCCAGTCACTCAGGTTTGCAGCCCTGATGTCATCCTCAACTCCTGATCTTTCCTTACCACACAGATCCAATCTGTGGCCAAATCTGGTTATTTCTATCTCCATATCGCTCATGTCTGACCTCTTCTCCACTCACACAGACATCATATTATAGCTCAGGTCCTCATCACCTCTCACTCTAAATTGGCTCCTAATTGGTCTCCTTACCTTAGATTTCTTCCTCCACACAACTGGGAAAGTGCACAGATTCCATGACCTTTTCCTGAGCAATAAACTTCTTTGAATCCCTATTCTTTTTTTAGGTGTTTTTGGGTTTTGCTTTTGTTTTTTGTTTTTTTTTTAAAGATTGAGTCTCCCTATTTTGCCCAGGATGGAACTGCAGTCTCCTCTCAATAATTATGAGAATGAGTGTTTTATTCTCCCCTATTTGTCTGACCTAGATCATTCTCTTCATACAAGCTGGTGGCCCCTAAGTTCTCAGGAGCTCACCATGTTGATCCTGACATGGACTAACAGTATGAATCCTGGATTGGCTCCAGCTGGCTACTGCTCAGAATTCCTGAGCTCAAGCAATCTTCCTTCCTCAGCCTCCCCAGCAGCAAGGATTACAGGCACATTCTACCAGTCCCAGCCTTAGCAATCAAATGGAAAATCAGACCATTTAGCTTTAAAAGCTCTTTGCTACCTAGATCTAACTTACTCTTCCCACACTGTGTTTTCCATCCAAACCAAACTTCCTATTCTTTGATTATGATGCTCTGTTTTCTATCCCCTATGCCTTTGCATAACCTGTCCCTCATGTTTGGAATGTTCTTCCTTCTTACCTTCCCTTCTTAGAATCTTTTGTCACCTTTAAAATTCAGATTAAGGACCTCAATCTAAGTGAAATCTTTCCCAATCTTCCCTAATTGACAGGGCTCCCCTTAATTATTTTGTATTTACTTATGAAACCAGATTCATAAGCTATTTACTAGCTATGTGACCCTGCATAAGTTATTTAACACTGTAGCCTCAGTTTCTTCATCTGTAAAATGAATTGGAGAAGGAAATGGCAAACCACTTCAGTCTATCTTTACCATGAAAGTCCCAAATGGGATCAAAAGAGTCAGATATGACTGAAATATGAAACATTTATTTAGAATACATCTTATTTATACTTACATATTGTCTTCCCCTCTAGAATATAAATTTCGGGGGTTTTTTTGTTTGTTTTGTTTTTGTTTTTGTCCTTGTAGCCCCAGTACCTAGAACATAGCAGGCATTTAATAAATGCTTACCTGATTGATCTAAATTAGAAGAGACCATGGAAATCATTTCTAAATATATGCACAGCAATTTTTCTAAAACACTGTTATTGGTAAAAGTGGAAAGACTTAGATGGGAAGATCTCAAAAATGAGATGTGATCATCCAACTTCTGCTTAAACACTTCCCATGACAGGAAACTCACTGCCTTTTTTAGCCAAAAATAATTTTCCAAATTGGTAATAAAATAGAATTCATAGAAAATATACATATGAAAACACATACTAGACTACACATACAGAGTAAAAGAGCTTTCCTATTAGGAGTGAGGTAATTCAGGTCAAGAGGCAGGTAGATGGTTCAATGGATAGAATGCCAGACCTGGATGGGATAAGGAAGACTCATCTTCCTTAGTTCAAATCTGCTCTTAGACTAATTGTGTGACCCTGACCAAGTCACTTAATCCTGTTTGCCTCAGTTTCCTCATCTGCAAAATGAGCTGGAGAAAGAATAGCAAATCACTCTGGTATCTTTGTCAAGAAAACCCCAAATGGGGTCACAAGAAAAACATCAAGCAAGAGCTAGGAATCCTGGATCTCCCCCAAAGTCTATAGTGTGGTTGCTGAAGTTTAGCAATTGTTCAATTTTTTTAAAAAGTCATGCTTTATGTACAACCTAACTGTTTCTCTACCTCTTCACCATCCTCACTCCTGTTCTTTTGAGTTCTCAAAGGCAAAGCCAGAATCCCACTATTTTTTTCCATTATGTCCATTATTTTTTCTATTGCTTGAAAGTTTGAAAAATTCTTTGAATTCATTCCCTTTGTTCTTCAGAATAGTCTAGTAAGATTAGTATTTCAAGTGTTATACTGCCATTTTACAGATGAATAAATGGAGGCTTCAATAGCTTGCTAACTCGCCCAAGGTCACACAATGTTAAAAAGCCAGAGCCAAAATCCAAACTTGAGACTTCTAACCCCACGCTCAATACTCTTCCACTGGGCTTTCCCATATCAGCCTGCTTCACACATGAATTTTTATCACTTATAAAAAGATGTTTTCATTCTGACCAAAATCATGGGATAAATATTCTTCAGACCCTCCACCTCTGGCCCTCCTCCTCCTCCTGCTTTCAGTGGAACTCAGACTTTACCACTTTACCACTTTCCAACTCCAATTCTCTTTTATGTGTTGTATTCCCTTTTGGAATGCAAGCTTTTTGAGGCCAGGAACTGGTCTTTTTTTTGCTTCAATTTATATCCCAATCACTTAAACATATACAGTGCTTAGCATTGTGTAAGCATATAGCAAATGCTTGTTCATTCATGCATTCATTAATCTTTCAATAAAGGCTGAAACTTTTTTGAGACTAAAATGGAGTCAACTTGGAATTTTTATGTAACATAAGAGATCATACAGTTGTCCCAGTTTTTCCACATTCCCCTCTAACATTTATCATTGTCTCTTCTTGTCATCTTAGTCAATCTGAGAGGTGTAAAGTGGCACTTTGGGATTTTTTAAATTTGCATTTCTCTAATCAATAGTGATTTAGAGTATTTTTAAATGACTATCAATGGCTTTAATTTCATAATCTGAAAATTATCTGTTCATATCCTTTGACCATTTGCTAATTGGCCAATCCCTTCTTTTTTATAGAGGACACTAAGCAACAGAGAAGGAAAGTGATTTGTTCAAGGTCACAAAGCAAATCTGACAGTGAAACAGAGGATTCTTTACTCCTGGTCCTGGGTTTTTCCTATTGCCCATGCTGCCTTTTTTGTTAAAAAAAAAAAAATCTGTTGTTTATCTTACCTGGGCTTTTATCTGTTTGACTAATCTTTGGGCCTGACATTTTTTCTCCTCCCCAATACAGGTCACTTTCTAGGGTAAAAATCACCATAATACAACCCACCCCTCTCCAGAGAGTTCCAACATCATGAAAAGGAAATCTTGAAACTATTGCCACCCCCCCCCAGTCAAGAACAATGGCAGGTTTCACCTCCAGCCATCCTGAATACAAAACAGGACCCCTGATTGACAGCCAGATTAATTTTTAATACTGGCCTTCGCTCCCACACCAGGTATTGTGATTATGATACAGCATGCGGTAAAAGCACTTGTCAGTCAAGCAAGCAGACCAGCATGGAAATCTGGGCCTGTCATTCTGGTCATGGGGCAGTTGGCTAATACAATAGGGCTGCTCACAACCCTATAAAGAGTAAAGGAAAGGGGAAAATATAGGCCTGAAGAGAGGAGAAATTTGATTTTGCCACAATCAGGAAAGTCATGTTATTAATATGGGATGGGAGATCAGCAGCTTGCTACTACCAACAGTCCTATCCAGGACATGAGCCTCTCTCCCCTTCTGAAGTTGCCCTTAAGCAAGAGAAAGATAAAAGAAGGAAAAGTACAGGTACCAGGTTGTTATTTCCCAAATTGTTTTTTATATTGTGGCTACAAATCTTAGTGTTGATGGCAAGGAGAACAAGCAAGCCAAATGAGGACTCTTTGTGGAAAAGTGGTGGGTATTATTATATATATATCTCTACTGTGTGACTCTGGGAAAGTTTTTTGTGATAGACTATGGTGCCTTGTCCACCCAGACAGCCAAAGGGCCAGGTCATCAGGTGAATAAAAATTGCTTCCTTAATAACACCTCCTAAAGCTGTCCCTGTGTTTTTCAGAATGTCTAGGTCAGAAATCTTGAAATCTCATCAATTAGCATTTATGAGACCTTGACATTTGTGGTGCTATGACTCCAGTTATGAGTGGTAGACTCTGTCTTGATCTTATGAGTATTACATGGTAATATTTTTAAGTGCATTTATATTCTTCCTTAGATTAGAATTTAACCCAAATATTAACAACTTCCTCCAGCATTTTCAAAGGGACCTCAATGATTAAAGGGAAAGAATAGGAATATGGGGAAAGTAGCAGAGTTGGAAAGCCTCTATTCTGGCTTAGAACTCTGTCGTCAACTTATCCTATGAGACAAGAACAAACTTTATGAGGGACATGAAGTTTGTTTTCTGCTCTCATGTGCAAAAGGAGAATAAACTTGTTCTATTCATGTTCATGTTCAGGAAGCAAAAAAAGAAATTAATGAAATTTATTAAAGAGGTAGATTTTCAGCTAGGTGTAAAGAAAAGCTTCCTAACAGTTAATAAAGTTTAAAAAATTAAGAAAATCATAAGAAATGTTTTTAGACTTCTAGTTAGGATGGCAAAGTGAAATGCTGAAGAAGAACCTGACCTTTCTACAAATACTCTAGGAAATATATTTTAAAGGGCACCAGAAAGAGTAATGATCCAGAAAACCAAAAGAAAACAGAATCTCTTCCATCCAGACCAGGATTGCTCAGGAAGTTACACCTGAAAAGAAAAGAAAAAGGAGAAGGAGGAGGAGAAGGAGAAGGTTGCTGAAGTCTGCAGGCACTTTGGAGAAGATTCAAGACTGGAGAAATAGAAACCAGTAAAAACTCTGTAAACAACTTGAAATTTGCCAAAAAAAAAAAAAATATATATATATATATGAGCATGGAAAGATTACAATGAACTCATAGAGCTAGAAGTTCATGGAATCCATGAAATGAGATGCTCCAGAGCAAGGATATCAAGCACAAATAGAAAGGGGGACCATTTTTTGCACAAACAAAACCAATGTAGCCAAAATGTTGAAAAAAAAAAAAAGGGTAGGAAACTGGAGGGTGTTTTGTTTTGTTTTTTTATAGCAAGTTTCTCTGAAAAAAGGATTTCATTTCTCAATTACATATAGGGAACTGAGTTACATTTATAAAAATAAGAGCCTTCTTTTGGTTAATAAATGGTCAAAGAATATGAATAGCCAGTTTTCAAAAGAAATCAAAGCTAGCAAAAGTCATATGAAAAAATGCTCTTAATAACTGTTAATGAAAGAAATTCAAATTAAAACAAATCTGTGGCACCACCACACATCTATTAGATTAAGCAACATTAAAAAAAAAAAGAAAAAAGAAAAATAACAAATAACGGAGACGATGCAAAAAATAGGAACACTGATGCATTATGGGTGGAGTTGTGAATTAATCCAACCATCTAGAGCGCAATTTGGAACTATGTTCAAAAGAATATAAAACTGTGCATACCCTTTGATCCAACAATACTACTTCTAGGTTTGTATCTCCAAGAGAGCAAAGAAAAAGGAAAAGGATTTAAATGTACAGAAATACCAATAGCAGCTAACATTTTGTAGTGGCAAAGAATTAGAAATCTAGGGATACCCATCAACTAGAGAACAAGTGAACAAGTTGTAGCATATAATTGTGACAGAATACTATTGTAAGAAATGACAAGCAACATAGTTTCAGAAAAACCTGGGAAGATATACAAGAACTGATGCAATGTAAAATAAGCAAAACAAAGAGAACATTGCACACAGTTATAGCAATATTGTAATAATAACCAACTGTGGAAGACTTAGCTACTATCATCAATACAGTGATACACAACAATTCCAAAGGACTCATGATGGAAAAATACTTTCCACTTCTAGTAAGAAAGCTGATGAACTATGAGTGCAAAACTAAGCAGGGTTTTTTCCACATTATTTTTCTTACCCTTTTTTGCAACATAGATAATTTGGAAATATATTTTGCATGATTTCATATGTATAATGAGCATCATGTTGTTCAACTTCTTAATGGGTGAGGGAAGGGATAGAAGGAGAGAGAGAATTTAAAATTGAAAAAAAGGCCATTAAACCATACATAAGAATCCTTGCATATCACCTATTAACTTAGAAAAAACTACATATTAACTTTATCTAAATTACATTGTATTTTTTTTATTTGTTAAATATTTCCCTATTATATTTTAACTGGTTCAGACTGAACTCCTGAGTGTTTTGTAGAGTGTTTGACACTCCACTCTGGAGAAACCAGAACTCTTAAGGCCAAAGCCCCAGGTCTCTCTGAGAAGAAAAACACCAAATGCCCAAAAGAAAAGAGAAATAAATTCAGAAGGTCTAAATTTAATCCTAATGAGGTAAATTTAATCTATTAAAAAAAACTCTACAAAATAGAATTATAGTTTCATATATAATTCCCTTTACCTGTAGATATTTGGCAAGTTGAAAATTAAAAACTATTTTTAAAAATTTTAATGGTTTTTAATAATTATCCAAAAGTGAGATGATCTCTCTGGGAAGTGAGTTTTGCTATAACTAAGAGAAACTTTAAGCAAAGGCCAGATAATAATTTGTAAAGTATTTTTTGGAATTTTTATTTTTCTGATGCTGAGTGAAGTGAGCAAAAAGAAGAGTACACATTAACAAGATTATGTGTCAACTGTGATAGACTTGGCTTTTTTCCATAATGAGAAGTTTCAAAGCAATTCCAATAGACTTCAGATGGAAAGTGCCATCCATACCCAGAGAGAGAACTATGGAGACTAAATGTGGATCAAAGTATAATATTTTTACTTTTTTCTGTTGTTTATTTTCTTGGAGTTTTTTTTTCTTTTTCACAGTTTTCTCCCTATTGATCTGATTTTTTCTTGCATAGCATTACAAATATGAAAGTATGCTTAACAGAATTGCACATACTTAATCTATATCAGATTGCTTGCTGTCTTGGGGAGAGGAGAAGGGAGAGAAAGAAAAACATTTTGGGACACAAGGTTTTGCAAAGGTGAATAATGAAAATTATCTTTGCCTGTATTTGAAAAAATAAAATACCACTGAGGGAAAAAAGCAATTTTTGTTTTTGTATGGGCCGGACTAGATATACTGGGAATTTGCTTCTAACTCTGGGAGTCCCTGACTCCATGAACATTCTACTCTGATAGCTCTTCACTGCATGTGTGGCTGCTACCTGCCCCTCCTAATTCATTTGGCGTTTACAATCCATTACAGCCCCCAGATTTTTTTCCAATTAAATTAGTATTTAGTCACACATTCCCCACCCTGTACTGTATAGTCAATTCTTTGTATTAAAGCATAGCAGTTTACATGAATCCTTATTGTCTTTATTTGACTCGGTCCATTTTTCTACCTTTTCAAGATGATTTTGGAATTTGATTCTTCTTTTAATCTTTTCCAATCCCTCTTAATTCTAGTACTTTCCCTTTCTTAATTATTTACAATTTATTTTGTTTTGATTGTTTATACATATTTATTCACTTGCTGTCTGAGTCTTGCTTTCCTAATCTGTAAGGAATAATATTTCTCTGCCTACTTTGTGAGCTGAGAAAAAAAGTATCTCGTCAAACTTTGACTGCTATATGAATAATGACAGTTATTATTGGATAATATGTATTTGCATCCCTCTATTAAATTATGACTTCCATTAGAACAGGGACTGTGTTTTATGTGACCTTTGCATCTCCCTCCATCCCCAACAGAATGCTCTATGTATCATCTATATAAGAGATGCTTAATAAATATTTTGGAAATGGAATTCTAAGCATAGGAGACCTAAGAAGAGTAGATACTTGAAAGTCAGGGCAGTCTACCCCAAGACCCTCATATCTCAGCAAAGGCAGTCACTGTTCAGCATACATATCTAGCTAGCCTATGTTCCAAAGGAGAGTTTGTCTAATCTACAGATTATGGAAAGGATAGTAAGATAAACTAAATTTGGAAAGATAGATTAGCCCTGGTTGTGAAGGACTTTAAGAATCAGGAGTTTGTATTTGATGCTAAGGGTAAAAGGGTTTTAAAAAAGGGAAAATCTGACTTTATTAAGTAGGGAAGTGTCATAGACCTCTGCTTAAGGAAATTCACTTTAGTAACTGCATGAATGACAGGCTACAAAAAGCAGAGATTTGAGGCATGGAAAACCTTTAGGAGTCTATTGTAGTATTCCAGGTGAAAGGTGAGGAGACCCTAAATTATAGTACTAGCTATGTGACTAAGAGAAAAAGACAAAAATGTGAGAAATGTTGTGGAGGTGCAAATAGCAAGATTTTGCAGTTAATAGATATGTGGAAAGAGGAATGAGGATTCAAGAATGTTAAAAATCATCATCATCATCATCATCATCATCATCATCAATCATCATACTGCTATAATGCCAACATGGTGAACCAGGGTGATTGGGAGAATGGTAGTGCCCTTGACAGAAATAGGGAAGTTTGGAAGAGAGGAAGGTTTTGGAGAGGGAAAGATAGAGTTTTGTTTGGGTCTTGTTAAGGCCAAGTAATGGGAGAAATAGACATGATAACTGTCTTTAAATATTTGAAGAGCTATCCCTAAAAGAGGCATTATACTTATTCTGTTAAGCCCCAGAAAGGTAAGTCCACTGTATGATTCCCTACATGCTCCTGACATTGTGTGCTAAGGGTAAAAGTAAAAAAGATAAAACCTGAATTTATTAAGTAAGGGAGTGACATAGTCCCACACTTGAGGAAATTCACTTTGGCAACTGTGTGAAAGATGGACTAGAGAAAGGCTTTCTAATGTCTCTGATCTACAGGTAGCTGCTGCTATTCATTGTCTCAAAAATTATTCCTTCTGCTAGCCTTTCTGGGATCATCTCTTCTACCTATCTAGTCTGATAGGGTATGATAGCTAGAACCTCTCCTTATTAAGCACAGACTGACCTCTCTTTAATTATAGTCACCATATCTAGCCAACCAAAGCACTCTGGAGTTCACATTAAGCCTTTTCTTTTTCACTTCTTGGAGTGGGTCAGAGATTAAAGCCTTCTCTTATAGATGGGGCAGGAATTAAGACTAGATTTAGGATGTGGTTGATTATAGGGAATTCCTAGGTGAGAAAATTCTCTGCAGATTATAGTCTTAAAGCATTGCCTTAAGCAGTGAGACATTCAATGACCTGATCAGGATGACACAAACGTGTATCAAAAGAATGACTTGAATTCAAGTCTTTGAAACCAGCTCTCTATCCAGAGCATGATGCTACCTACTCCTTAACAGAAGATTTGATGTTCCCCAAATCCTCTCTGATTTAGCACACAAAACCCCAAGTAAATAAAGGAATCACTGCTCGCCCTTTCTTCTCTTCCCCCCCCCTCCCCATCTTGCCCAGATTTCTGCTTTCATTACTTAAAACCCTATTGCTTTGGGGGCATGTACAGGGGTCCACTCTCCCTACAGAATGTAAATAGTTATTGGGATCTAAAAAGTTGAAGGATAATTAAATTGCAGTGCTTTGAAAAATCTGAGGAAGAAGAAATGACTTTTAGCTTGAAGGAGGTAGGAGGGGAAGGCTTCTGGGATGAAGTGGCAACTCAGTAAGTCTTTGGAGGAAGAGAGGAACCTAAAGAGAGAGAAATGTGGGGAAAAAAGGTGAAGACAGAAATCCAGGACTGGGAGATATTTAAACAAAGGCATAAAAACCTGAGAGAACAGGTGGAGAAAAATATATATACCTTCTACTTTATCTTACTGAATTAAGCAGATGAAAGGCATTCTCACCTTGGCTGGAGGAAGAGGAAATGTTTGTTATAAACATCACCACCTCTGATTCCCCCTTCCATTTTTCTCCCACTATATCTCCTGAGAGTTTGTAGTATTAGAATTGTTGCCTTTCCTCCAAAAGACTTCTGGGAGTGCAATGAGTGTCTGGCACCACCCCTGGGGACCAGCTACTAAAGACACTATCTGACCTGGGCAGAAGCACAATCAGATTCCAAGTCGTAATTACATTTGTGGCAACAAACAAACCAGCTTTACTCACCATTGGCCAGCATCTCCTTCTTCTGACCTTGAGAATTAATAGAATCTAAGTGACCAATGATCTGCCCCATGGAGACTCCCTACTGTGGAGCCTAACTAACAAAGAAATTTTTTTTTAAATTTTAAGCAAAATTAAATGAAAAACAGATTCCCTTCCAACTCAATTAGGAGTGAAACATTAGACCAGTTCATTGAGAATTATATATCTGCACAATTATAAACAAATTGGTCAAATCACTTCCCCTGTTAAGTCCTCAGTTTCTCCTTCTATAAAATGAGAAAGCTGACTTAGTTAATTTCTGAAGGTTTTCCCAGGTCTGAATCCTATAATTCACATGAATTCTTGATAAATTACCCTATAAATTCCAAAATTCCACTTAGACCAAATTTTATTAGTAAATAAATACCCTTTCTCTTAACACAATTCTTTTTTATTTTCTTTTTTTATTATTATTAATATTTTTATTTTATTATTATAACTTTTTTTGACAATACATATGCATGGGTAATTTTTTACAACATTATCCCTTGCACTCACTGCTGTTCCGATTTTTCCCTTCCTTTCCTCCACCCCCTCCCTTAGATGGCAGGCAGAATTATACATGTTAAATATGTTATAGTATATCCTAGATACAATATATGTGTGCAGAACCGAATTTCTTGTTGTACAGGAAGAATTGGATTCAGAAGGTAAAAATAACTTGGGAAGAAAAACAAAAATGCAAATAGTTTACACTCATTTCCCAGTGTTCCTTCTCTGGGTGTAGCTGATTCTGTCCATCATTTATCAATTGGAACTAAATTAGATCTTCTCTTTGTTGAAGATATCCACTTCCATCAGAATACATCCTCATACAGTATTGTTGTTGAAGTGTATAATGATCTCCTGATTCTGCTCATTTCACTCAGCATCAGTTCATGTAAATCTCTCCAAGCCTCTCTGTATTCACTCTGCTGGTCATTTCTTACAGAACAATACATAGACCACAATTTACCCACCATTCTCCAGATGGGCATCCATTCATTTTCCAGTTTCTAGTCACTACAAAAAGGGCTGCCACAAACATTTTGGCACATACAGGTCCCTTTCCCTTCTTTAGTATCTCTTTGGGATATAAGCACTGCTGGATCAAAGAGTATGCACAGTTTGATAATTTTTTGGGCGTAATTCCAGATTGCTCTCCAGAATGGTTGGATTCATTGTGAATGAATCCAACTCCACCAACAATGCATCAGTGTCCCAGTTTTCCCACACCCCCTCCAACATTCATCATTATTTTTTCCTGTCATCTTAGCCAATCTGACAGGTGTGTAGTGGTATCTCAGAGTTGTCTTAATTTGCATTTCTCTGATCGATAGTGATTTGGAAAACTCTTTCATATGAGTGGAAATAGTTTCAATTTCATCATCTGAAAATTGTCTGTTCATATCCTTTGACCATTTATCAATTGGAGAATGGCTTGATTTCTTATAAATTAGAGTCAATTCTCTATATATTTTGGAAATGAGGCCTTTATCAGAACCTTTAACTGTAAAAATGTTTTCCCAGTTTGTTACTTCCCTCCTAATCTTGTTTGCATTAGTTTGTTTGTACAAAAGCTTTTTAATTTGATGTAATCAAAATTTTTTATTTTGTGATCAATAACGATCTCTAGTTCTTCTTTGGTCACAAATTCCTTCCTCTTCCACATGTCTGAGAGGTAAACTATCCTGTGTTCCTCAAAAGATTCTTTCTTAATAATGATCTATCTCTTTGCTGTTAAGATTTACAAAATACTTTCTTCACAATAATCTATGAAGTAGTTGATTCAGGTGTTTCTCTCATTGATGAACAGTTATTGTGTTGCACAAAAAGAATCAGGCTTTGAAACAGTATACAATTAGCCTGTGAAGGAAATCAAAATGTAGGCAGACAAAAATAGAGGGATTGGGAATTCTATGTAGTGGTTCATAGTCAACTCCCAGAGTTCTTTCGCTGTGTGTAGCTGGTTCAGTTCATTACTGATCTGTTGGAATTGATTTAGTTCTTCTCATTGTTGAAGAGGGCCTGGTCCTTCAGAATTCGATCATCTTATAGTATTGTTGTTGAAGTATATAATGATCTCTTGGTCCTGCTCATTTCACTCAGCATCAGTTCATGTAAGTCTCTCCAGGCCTCATAAAGTTTTTTTCTTACATTTATTTCTACCCATATAATATCTCCTTAATTACATTATAGCTCCTCAAAGGGAGAAGCTAAGTTTTCTTTTTTGTAACTCCCAAATGTCCAGCATAGAATCTCCCACCTAGCAAATAGCAAATGCCTATTAAATGTCTATTTAGTTGAATTGTTAAAAACAAAAATGCAGAGCATCAATGATAATTCTTCTAGTTCTTGAATTCTTCATCCATGGGTGGTTGACTGGACTCTACACAAAAGACAAGTACAATTGCCTCATTTTATAGAACAGAAAGCTAAAAAACCCAGAGAGAAAGACTTGAGATTAGAAAGTAAATTAGTGGCAAGGTAACCTAAATCTCTGGATTCCCAGTCCTGTAATCATCCTCTTCCTACATTGCCTCATGTCAATGCATAAGGATAGTTTACCCTAAATTTTCTTCTGATGCATTATTCTTTAATAAGACCTCATATGTAGAAGCATTTTTAAAAAAGAAAATTAAGAATTTATTACAATTACTGTTTAATTCGGTTTAGGTAATCATGACAAAATTCAGATGAAATGAGTCTACTTTGATTACCACTGATCATTATAGATTTTATTCAGATTGAATTGGTTTTTGGTTTTTGTTTGTTTGTTTTTTTAGTTTCCAATTTTATTTTATTTTATTTTCAAATTAATTTTATTTAAAGAAACAGAATTGGGGCAGCTAGGTAGTGCAAGTAGATAGAGCACCAGCCCTGAAGTCAAGAGAACCTGAGTTCAAATTTGAATGCAAACACTTAACACTTTCTAACTGTGACCTTGGGCAAATCACTTAACCCCAATTGCCTCAGCAAAAAACAAACAAACAAACAAAAAAACAGAATAAAAAAAAAAAAAAAAAAAAAAAAAAGAATACAAAATGAAACGGAACAAAAGAACATTGTCAGGTGCCCAACAGAACATCAGGGAGGATTTAAAATATGTCACAACAATACTAGTTCAAGAAAGTATACATATTAGTAGAAGAAATTATATTCATAAATGTCCCTCTTTACTTACTTGTAAATTGTTCTTTTGTTCTCTGCTGTACACCTTTTTTTACTTTATTCTTTTCCCCTTTTCATCCCCACCCTTACCCCCAAGCAGGTTATAATTAAGAAAGGGATATATTCGTATATTTTTATGTAGATATATACATACACACCCATATACTCCCCCCACATAGACATATGCATATCTTCTCTATCCTTGTTCACCCTTTGCTTTATTTCTGCTTCTAGTTTGCCTTGCTATTACTTAACCGCCCACCACCCATAGAACCTTCTCTTGTCTTCTTCCCCCACCCTTTGCTTCTCTGTCCACCCATCCTTATTTCTTTATAGGTTTTAGAAGGTGCTAAACCTTTCATAATATATATGTAGCATTGTCTATTTAACCTATTCCCAGTGTGAATAGGTTTTCAGAACTATGAGCCTTCCTCCCTTCTTTAATGCCTCTGCATATATTCTTCCTCTGCACCTCCTATGTGTGATATTACTATTTTTACCTTAACTATGCTCCAATCTTTTTTTTTGAGCTGTCTTATTGTTGATATTAATCTTAAACATATACTACAAATTTCCCATGTAAAAAAATCATAAACAATTTATCAATGTTGAGGTCCTTGACAATGATCTTTGATATTGGCTCTTATATGTTAAATTTTCTATTAAGTTCCTGTTTGGGTCTGAAAATTTACAAGTTCATTGAATGTCCATTTTTTTCTCATTCAATATTATAATTTTGCTAGATATATTTTTGGCCACAGGCCTAGTTCTTTAATTGTCAGTAGATTTGAATCCAGGACCCATAGTCTTTTATTGTGGCAGCCAATAAGTCCTGTAAATTCTAAATGTAGTTCCAGGATATATGAATTATTTTGTTACTTTCAAAATGTTTTCTTTGACCTGGTGCTTTTGAAATTTGGCAGTAATGTTCCTATGAGTTTCCATAAAGAATGTCATGGAGGTAGTGATCAGTGGATTTTTTCTATTTCTACTTTCCCTTCACTCCAAGACAATTCTTTCTTTCTTTCTTTCTTTCTTTCTTTCTTTCTTTCTTTCTTTCTTTCTTTCTTTCTTTCTTTCTTTTTTTTTTTTTTTTTTTTTTTTTTTTTTTTTTTTTTTTTTTTGCTAAAGTTATTGGGTTAAGTGACTTGCCCAGGGTCACACAGCTAGGAAGTGTTAAATGTCTGAGATCACATTTGAACTCAGGTCCTCCTGATTTCAGGGCTGGTGTTCTAACCACTGAGAACCTAGCTGCCCTTCCAATTCTAATTTTCAAAGAATTATTTTCGCTTTTGAGACTGTATCTCTTTTTCTAGCTGGTTGACTTTTTTTTTCATAATCTTGTTTTTCTTGGATGATTTTTATTTATTTATTTTAGTTTTTCCTCAATGTCTCTCATTTGATTTTTAAATTCTTTTTTGAGTTCTATTAATTCTCTCTAGGCAGGGAGCCATTTCACCTTACTCTTTGGGATAGAAACTTTTTTTTTTTTTTACTTCAATGTCCTCCTCTGAAGTAAAATCAGTTTTCTCTGTTTCCATAGTAAGTTTCCATGGTGGGGTTCTTTCTTCTTTTCTGGTTCATTTTTTTTAATAGGAGGTATTAGTATAAACATCTCTAATTGTGAGGTAGTGAGAGCTCCTTCCTCCAGCAAGTGCCCAAAGTCAGCAGCAACCCTGACCCACTGCCAAATTTTCCTGATTTTTCACAAGTCTATATTCACCCTGAGACACAAATTTGTTCTATTTGTGGGGGAAATTGGGGGAGTTTGAAATTTATCAACCTACTCTATCATCTTCCCAGAATCCCTCCCCCTGTAAAAGTATCTATTAAGCACCTATCATATGCCAGGCATTCTCCTAGGCACCAGAGATATGAAATTAAATTAAATTGATTTAAAATGAAATAGCCCTGCCCTCAAGTAGATTACATCCTTTTGGAGAAGGAAAAACAAGTACACATGTAAATAAATACAAAATATTTAAAATATAATAGGGTGGGAGAGGAGGTACTAGCAGCCAGGGAGATTAAGAAAAGCTTTTAGTGAGGGTCACTCCCATTATAGTGGGCACTCAGTTTTGAAGGGAATAAATTGTAAAAAAGAGATACTCTTATTAAAAGCAAGGATAAGCAAGGCAACAAACATTTATTAAGAACTTACTACGTGTTGTGTTAAATATATATATATATATATATATACATATATATATATATATATATATATATATATATATATATATATATATGTATATATATATATATATATGTAGACACAAGCAAAAAAAAAAATAAACTGATAGATCCTACCTTCAAGGAGTTTACATTTTATGGAAAGCAATACACAAAAAGGAGGATGAAGTGAAGTTTAGAAAGTACGACTAAAAGGAGAATATAGTTTAGCCATTCTCAGCCCTTTCAGAAAACGGAAGCACTCTGGAAAATCCTAGGCACTGAGAGAGATTCTAGAGTGAGAGTGCACATGAGCCATGATATTGTCTAAATTTAGAAAGAAGAAGGCTTTGTACTCACATTCCCTTAACTGATTCTTATTATGCTAGGATTATAACACTAAGGGTTTTGACATGAGGAAGAGATGTGAGAAACAAATCGGTACTCTTACTGTTGCTTTTCTCATTTCCATAGTCATTAATACAAAATATTGTTTTCCTGCCTTTCTTTACTTTTCTTTGTATCTGTCCATATCAATTTTCCCATGTTTTTCCAAACTCATCATAGTTATCATTTCTTCTAGTTCAGTCATATCACATTGAACTCACATAAAATTTATTTAGCATTCCCCAACCAATGGGCTCTGGGAAGTCCAGTTAAACTGAATGGATTTCCCTGTATACTTTATATTGGTATCTTCCTGTGTTGTATATTGTTCCTGAAAACATTTTGTGTTTTAGTCATGTTGTAATATGCCTGAGGTCTTAAGCTCATAAAACACTGAAAAGTTATTTCTCTGTTTCACAAGGTCAGGATTGACTGCATACTGAACAACACCCTTTGAAACTTTCCTTATTATTCTCAGAAACATCTATGTTAGAGGTCATGAGACCCTGACAAGGTCTAAATAACTATATGATGTTGTTTATTGCTGTGATTGTTGCTGAGGTTATCTTGACACTTGGGTGTCCATGTCTTTTGCAGTCTAAAGAAAGACAGTTCCAGTTTATGAACTGTAAGTTTGAGCATAAAATCTATAGTGATTCCAGGCTAAAAATCAATTCCATCCTCACTGAAACAACTGTCTGTATTAGCAAGGTTCTGAACACTGAATGACAAAAATCTCCCAACCTATGGACAGAAAATACAACTAAGCAAAGTCATAGATTCTAAATCCAACTCAATCATTGACCTCCTACGTACCCTAAAGCAATTCAATCCACCAAATATTTATTAAACACTAACTATATACAAGGATTTGTTCTCTCCTGTAGAGGAGAGACACATTATTAAAAGGTAATAACCTCAAGGTGCTTACAAACAAATGGGGAAAGGGAGGAAGGAAGAGAAGTAAGAAATATGAAAATGAATATAATTGAATGTAATAAGGGCAAAAGAGAAATTTAGACCAAGTGCTATAAGAAATATCAAACTAAAAGAATTTTTTTAAATTAGACTGCCTCTACAGGCTGCATATGACTAGGTGATGTAACAGAATGCTAAGTCTGGAATTAGAGAGACTCATCTTTCTAAGTTCAAATCTGGCCTCAGACACTTATTAGCTGTGTGACTCTGGGAAAGTCACTTAACCTTTTTGTCTCAATCTCCTCAACTGTAAAATGAACTGGAGAAGGAAAGAGCAAACCACTTCAGTATCTTTACTGAGAAAATCCCAAATGGGATCATAAAAAGTCAGACATGACTGATAATGACTGAAAACATCTGAACAATCATAAAAATAAAGGATCAATGAAAAAATATATTACCACCATCATCCCTGACAGAGAGGTAATGGACTCAAAGTAAGAAATGCATTTTTGGACATGGAAAATGAGTGCATTTGTTTTATTTGACTATACATAATTTTTTTTTGCAAGTATTGTATTTTTCCCTCTCTTTTTTGGAGGAAGGGAGCTAATAGTGGACAGAGAGAGAAATTCAATGAGCTTTAAAAAATACTTTATGTATAAAAGTACATATAAAATAATGAAAGGAAGTTCAAAGGAAAACACAAAAAAAAGACAACTTTTAAATTAATACAATGAATTTATTACAAGTCAACAAGCATTTACTAAGGATTTATTATGTACTATATCCTGGACTAAGCTCTAAGAATAGGAAGACAAAAAACAAAACAAAACAAAACAAAACATCCAGTCTTTGCTTTCAAGGAGAGACAATGTGCACACAAGGTATGAGATGATAAGGGTCTACACTAGAGTGGTGGCAGTATCAAGGGGGAAAAGGATCATATAGGAGAGATGTTACAAATGTAGAAAACCAGTATCTGGCAATTAATCAATCTAATCAGATATTGGGGGGAGTGACATAGAAGGAAGTTGAGAATGACACTTTGGTTACAAGCCTGCATGACTGAGAGTATGGTGGTACCCTTCACAATATAGGAAAGTTATAAAGAGAAAAGAGTAGGAGAAGGAGAAGTCATGTAAGTTTTGATATATTGAATTTAAAATGTCCAATTTGAGATGCCCAATAAACATTTGGAAGTACAAGAGTAGAGTTCAAGAGAATGGTTGAAGCTGGGTAAGTAGATCTCAGAATCAACTGCCTAAAGGTGATCATGGGAGCTGCTGAGATCATCAAGCAAAACAGTATACAGGGAAAGAGAAACCAGATCAGATCCTTATGGAAAACTCAAAACAAGTGGGAGCAACCTGAATGAAGATTTAGCAGAAGAGAATTGGTCAGCCAGGAAGGAAGAGAACCAGGAGAGAGCAGTGTCTCAAAAAAAGATGGAAAGGAAAAAGTATCATGAAAAAAGAATAATCAATAGTGTCAAAGTTTTCAGAATGATCAAGAAGGATTAGGACTGAGGAATTAAGAAATTACTGATGATTTTGGAGACAGCTGTCAGTTCAATGATGAGATCAGAAATCAGGCTCTACAGAGTTAAGAAGAAAGTAAAAGTAAAGACAGTAGAAGTTTTTATTGTAGCGAACATTCTCAAAGAATTAGCCAAGGGGGGGGGGGAGATATAGGATGACATCTTGCAGGGATGGATGGATCAGACAAGGACATTTTGAGATTTGGGTTATGATGGCACAGTTATAAACAATAGGGAAGCAGTCTGTAGACAGCAAGAGAATGAATATTAGTGAGAGAGTGGAGATGAGAGAGGGGGAAATCTTCTGGGGAACATAGGATGTGATCATGTTAAAGGAGGCTGCTTTGACAAGGGATTTCTTCATGTGAGACAGGAGCAAAGAGAAGTTAGTGGCATCTAGAAGGCATCCATGCCTGATGTAAGATGAGGAGGAGGGGAAAAGATACAGTGAATGAAATAAGTGCATGCAGTTTTTAGGAAAATAAAAAGCAAGGTTCTCAACTAACAGAAAGAAGGAAGGAGGAAAGATAGCAAATTTGAGGAAGGATAAAAAGGCTTGAAAAACTTCACTGTGATGAGTGGATTAGTGAATTAATTAAGGAGATCTAAAAAGATTACCTTGGGGCAGTGAGGGCTCAATTGAGATTATGTAACATAAATTTGTGGTTTAAAAGCAAACTATATGTATTAGATATTTGGGTTTAGATAATCCACTATTTCCATTTTAATATGGGAATTAAGCTAATATTAGAAATATTAAGATCAATATTGGGGAGGTCAATAAAGGTTTTATAAAGGAGGTTACTGTGAAACAAAATAGATACTTTTTGATTAAGGGATGACAAAAACTGTGGTATGCCTTAAACTGGGATGTTACTTTGTTATCAGAAACAATGAATATAATGAATACAGAAAAGTATGGGAAAACTTATATGAACTGATGTAAAATAAAACAAGAAAAGGCATATAAACAGTATACTATGCACAATTTCTATCACAATATAAAAGGAAACAACATAATTAAAACTGAAGATTGCTATCAAATTACAATCCATCTTGACACCAATCTTGATACCTCCTTTGCTTCTTTACAGAGATAGGGAATTATCTCTGTATATCATGTCAATTTTGGTTGATATTTCAGTTTTGCTGAACTCTTTTTTTTTTCCTTTCTCCTCTTTTTAATTCTTTATTATAAGGAATAGATCTCCAGGGAGGGAAAAGAGAGGATGTATTAGGCTATGAAGGTGATGTAAAATCAAAAGTTTTGTTTACTTTTTAAGTTAGGCTTTCAAAAAAGAAAAATTTCTTTTTCTCTCTGGGCCTCATGTTTCTCATGTGTAAAATTAAATACTTGGATCAGATAGAATCTAAGTCTTTTTTTTAGTTCTAAATCTTATGATCCCATAAGAAGAGGTTCTCTCCCTTTTGGGATCTATTTCCTTATTTGTAAGATTGAATCCTTGGATCAGATAATCTCTAAATTTTAAAAGAATTTTCAGACCCACATGGCCAACACATTTAAGGCCAGATTCTTATCTGGTCACATAAATTTTTCACCTTTGCTATATTGGGCAGCCCTGTTTATCATTGAAAAAAATGCCAAATGAGAAATAGGAAAGCCTAGAGAATTTGCTTCTCATTCTGTCTCAAGAGAAAGAAATAGGAAAACAATGTCTGCCTATTCTCAGGAGGCTGTGACTGGCTGATTAAAGCTCATATGTATCTAAATTCCATAGTGTACAAGGCCTCCACTCCCACCTTCAGCTCAGTGGTGCCTTATAGGAATCTTTTTCAAACAGACAAATAATGCAGGTCACACCCTTTTTATGATGATGGATAAAGAAAGATGAGGAGTATTGAGTTGGCGTCTTCATATTACATGGCTTTGGTGCCAGGCCCAAATTAAGTATCTTGCCTGTCAAACTAAGTCCAAAGCCCTCAAGCCTGGCATTTACAGCTTTCTCCAATCTGGCTCCAACTCACCTGTTCAATCTTATCTTCCCATATTTTCCTTCATCTTCCCTTATATTCCAGCCAAACTGGATGACTCACTATCCTGACAAAAACATGCAAGCTCTCATCCCACCTTTTCTCACTTCCAATATCTCCTTCCTCTTCTTCAATCCTTTATGAATATCCTACCTATAGTTCAGGGTTCATTCTAAATGCTTCTGCCTCCAGCAAGTCTTCTCTGCTTACCACCACCAATCAGAAGTGTTCTCTTTTTCCTCTGAATTTCCAGAAAGTAAATCTATACTCTTTCATTACCCTTATTACATTCTACCTTATATTCAATTAAGTTTTGTAGAAGAAAAATATTGAGCTTGGAACCAGAGGACTTGAGTTCGAATGTTATCTCTTTTTGCTATCTGATCTGGGTGACCTTGGACAAATTCTTTAAGCCTCATTAAAAATTTGATCTCATTAAATCTCTTCTATAATTGATGACTCAGTTATCATCAGATCTTATGAATTCAGCAAGCACATATTAAGTGATTGCTGTGAGACACATTAGAGATACAGTTTGAAAAAAAGAGTTCCTGAATACCCTTGGAAAGTGATATTCTTGGATGGAGTTCTGGGCCTGAAATCTGGAAGATGTGAGTAGAAGATACCAGCTGTGTGATCCTGAGAAAATCACTTAATCCTGTTTGCCTCAGTTTCCTCATTTATGAAATGGCCTAGAGACAAAAATAACAAACCACTTCAGTATTACTGCTAAGAAAACCTCAAATGAGGTCATGAAGAATCAGAACTGAAAGTACTGAAAGTATCACTGTATTGCAGTGATATGTATATAAGAAGGATAGATCAGGGATCAGTTTGAGGACTTTAACCAATATAATGGGATACTCAGATAAGGGTCACCATTTGGGAGCAATGATAGATAGAGGAAACTTAAGGCTTGAATGACTAAGAATCAATCTCTCCTTTTCATGACCTATAAAAGCAAATTGGTTTTACTCATTTAGCCACTAGCTCTTAAGAGAAAATTGTTGACATAATTGTTAATACAATGACAGAAAATTATTAATATAAATGTAATGCTATTTGCCACTCTGAATTCCTATTTTTAAGATATTTACTCTCAGCAATTTGGAACTATGCCCAAAGAGCTATCAAACTGTGAATACCTTTTGATCCCTACTGGGATTTCTACTGGGTCCTAAAGAGATCTTTAAGGAGGGAAAGGGGCCCCCATGTGCAAAAATGTTTGTGCCAGCCCTCTTTGTAGTGGCTAGAAACTGGAAACTGAGTGAATGTTCATCAGTTGGAGAATGGCTGAATAAGTTATGGTATATGTAGGTTATGAAATATTATTTTCTATAAGAAATGACCAGCAGGATGATTTCAGAAAAGCATGGAGAGACTTACATGAACTGACACTAAGTGAAATGAGCAGAACTAGAATATTAGTATATATGGGAATAACAAGACTGTATGATGATCAATTTTGATGGACACGTCTCTCTTCAACAATGAGATGATTCAAACCAGTTCCAATTGTTCAGTGATAAAGAGAGCCATCCACACCCAGAGAGAGGACTGTGGGAACTGAGTATGGACCACAACATAGTATTTTCACTCTTTTTGTTATTGTTTATATTTTGTTTTCTCTCATTTTTTTTCCTTTTTGATCTGATTTTTCTGGAGCAGCATGATATTTGTAGAAATATGTAGAGAGGAACTGCACATGTTCAACATATATTAGATCATTTGCTAATTGGGGGGGGGGTGATGAAGGAAGGGAGGGAAAAATTAGAACATAGGATATTGTAAGAATGAATATAAAAATTATCCATGTATATATTTTGAAAATAAAAAGCTTTCATTTAAAAAAAAAGATATTTATTCTCCATCAGGTTGAGCTGAACCAGATCCTAAGTGTCCCACACTCAGAGATTTTATCTTGTAAAGGAACTTTATTTAAGCTGGATCTTAGCTTCTAATGTCCTTGCTCCTTACAACGGGATTCATGGTACAAAGAGCAAAACTACAAGAATGAAGTCGTTTTCTTGCCCAGATAGCCATGGGTCAATTATGGCAAGTTCTCACTACTACCTCATCCCCCTTCCCTCTAAAATTATGTTTTTTAATTTAAAAAAATTTTTTTCATGAATCTCTGAATTGAAAAATTCATTGTGCTCTGCATACATGGGATATGCCACAAGTGGCAGGTTTGATGTCCTCAATTAAAGATGTTTCATTCCTCAACTCATGACTTTGGTTTATTCAAGTCTTGACACTGTTCAGGACTCCTGCTTCACCTTTTCTTTTATGTCTTCTTCCAAAGTGCAGTGAAGGAGGATTTCTCTTCTCCTTCATCTTCCCACCCAAACTAACAGCAGAATCACATGGCGGAGTGACTGTGTGTTTGCTGGAACACTGGAATCAGGGTTCAAAGATACTGTTCCTGAATTCCAACCTCTTATATAAAAGAGGGGATTTTTTTTTTATTCCCATGGTTTCAGAATCTAGCCTTCTAGCCAAAGAAAAGAAATGAGCCAAACCAACTTTGGAAACTGCCTTGAAGGTATGACAAATTTGAAAATTTCTGAATTTAAAAGTACAGATAACTAGGTATTTCAAGATATTTTCTCATATAATGTGCTCCTTGGAGAGAAAGGGGGAAAAAAAGAGAAAAGTCTACATTAGTTCTACAAAATGTTCTACTTAGAGAACAAAACCAGTGAGATAACTGTACATTACAGGTTCAAAGAGAAATTTACTTGTTCAACAAGCCTCAGAATATGTTGGCCCTGTGATCTAAACCACAATACAGTACTATGACTCTATGGGAAAGAGAGAATGACAAAGAGCTTTTCTGAGAGCAACCCCAAGCAGAGTTCCCCTACAGAGGGATTTGGCAAACTACCTGAGAGCTTTATGTTGAAATAAAATTTGTGTCTTACCCAAGAAGCAGATAATACATTGAATAACTCTAAATTACTGGGGGCTCTGTTTCTCACACTTGTAAATTATATCTAATCATTATTTGGAGACTGTCCTGAATTGACTCTAGATAGAAGCAAAGAGAAAAAAAAAAACCCTCTTGGGAAGAACACTCTCAGGATCAGACTCTGTACAGTCTTTGGGAAGGAAGGCCCTGAGCCATGAGCCCCATGCCACTGTGTTTTATAATGACCTTTTAATCTCCAACTAAATCCCAAATTCCATGAAAACAGGGGCTGAGTCCTAATCTTTGTCTCCCATTCAAAACAATGTGCATGTTTACAAGGGAGATTATCAAAAATGAGACCAACCTTGCATTCATTGCAAATACATGTGATATACATGAGCATTCCTATGAAATTGTATGATTGTTTTGTTCTTCGAACATGATTTGTGTTATGCTAATAATAGTGCTTTGAGATTCAAAAATACTTTACACATATTATCTCTTTTCCTCCTACAACATTAAATTGGTGCTATAATTATTCTCTTTCTAATGATGAAACAGACAAGATCAGGAAACTGAGGCAGTCAGCTGTTAAGTGACTTGCCCAGAATCATACAGCTAATAAATATTCAAGATCAGATCTGAATTCAGGTCCTCCTGTCTCCAAGTCCGGCTGTCTAACTGGACCAGCACTACCTAGATGCTTCACGCCAGCCCCTCCTGAGCATCAAGTGGATATTTTGTTAAATTCTAAAGTAACAACAACAACCACTAACATTTAAATTGTACTTACTTTGTGGCAGGCATTGTGCTAAGTACAGATGTGATCCTCACAACAACCCTGGAAAGTTAGGTGCTATTATTATGTGTATTTAACAGAAAAGAAGATCAAAGCAGAGGTTATGTGACTTACTTGGGGTCTTCTAGAAATTAAGCATCTAAAGCCAGATTTTAATTCTATTCACTATGCCATATAACAATCTCATGTTGCCCCCCACCTGAAACTCCAAGTGGGTATTCTGGCAAATCTTACATTCTATTAGTTCTCCTCAATAAAAACAAACAAACCCAAGATAAGAAATAGATTTTTGGAGTAGGGAAGCCAGAAGGAAGAGAAGTAAGAGGATTCTACACTTTGGAACTCAACCTGAAGTAGTTTTATATTGAGCAGCATTCTTTCAAAGCCTCAAAACTGCATTGTTGTTCATTTTGGCCAGAGCCAGAGAATGGTAATCAGCTTGCTATGTTATCTTGATCAAATTGTCTCTTTTTTGGGACTCAGTTTCCCAACCTTTAAAATGAAAGTGTTTACCTAAATGTCCCTAAGATCGTTTCTAACTCTGACATTCTAAGCCTCTTTCAGCTCTGACATTACATGTTCTGTGTTCTAAGGCCCCTCCCAGCTCTGACATTCTAGGTGTCTAGGATCTAAGCACTCAGCTCCATTTTGCCTCAAAGTGATCCCCCAAGGCAGTGGTTGTCCTGAATTATTTGGCAGGTTTTGCTGGGTTGGGGCTCATTTGCAAGTATAAATAGTGACTGATCTGGCTTCATTTTAGCAACTTCCTCTTTTTGCCTCAAGCATTCACACCACATATATTTACACGTACATACATATGTTGCATGTGTTTCTATCTTACCATCTATAGTTACTGTGTTGTACATGTTTCAAAAGATCAGTGACTTTATTGTGTCAGCCCTGATCCTCCTTCCATGGACACAGGTCATGTGGTCCTCCGTGGGGACAAAAGATTGAATGTGGCCAAAACCTCCTTAGGGGCCAACCCCATTGGTGAGTAAAAGATCCTCCTGGAACTAAGTCCTGTTCTTCAGTACTTGGAGCCCAGAAATACATGAACACATTCCTGCTATAGTTAGGGTGATGGAAGGGAAGAGATAGAAAAATTATGAGTAGCAGTAAGAGAATACACCAAGGAAAGGGAAGACAAAAAGTTGAAAGGAGAAAGACAGCAGACAGAAACAGAGAAGACAGACAAACAGAGACAGAAACAGAGAGGACAAAGACAGAGACAGTGAGGAGAGACAGACAGAGAGGACACAGAAAGAGACAGACAGACAGAAAGCTCAGGCAAAGACAAACACAGAGAGACAGAAAAACAGCCAGAGTCAGACAGAGACAGGGAAGATAGAGCCAGAAACATACAGAGACAAAGACAGATACAGACAGACAGAACCAGACAGCGAGTACTGAGAGAGACAGACAGACAGGACACAGAAACAGAAAGACAGAGAAATAGACAGAAGGGGAAAGGGAGGGAGAAAAAGAGATAGATGGAGAGACAGAGACAGAATGCATTTCCAAATCTAGGATTAGCTAGGGAGAGGAAGATTTGTTAAAGATGGGAGGGTAGAGCTGGGTCATTTCAAAAAAAAAAAAAAAAAATCTCTGACCTGAATAATTGCATCATCAGTCTTGCTCATCATTGAACAATCCAACAAACATTGTGAAGCAATTACTTTATAAAAGCTCTGTGTTCGTTTGTTAAGGACAAAAATTGAGGAAATGATACCATCTCAGACTCAAGAAGCTAATCTCTTCATAACTTGGCCCCTTCTCTTCTTGTCAATCTTCTCAGATATGGCTCTCTTCCTTGTATCCTATGATCCAGCCTACCTGCCCTCATGTACCACACCCTAGTTCCCACTTCTAGGCTTTTGCCCCTACCCTTGGAATGAACACCTTCCTCAAATCTTTCTTTTGGACTCTGGATTGTTTTTTGTTTTGTTTTGTTTTAAAGCAATTCCAGAATTAGGAAAAGCTTTTCCTGATTATCCAGTTTCTAGGGCCCTTTATCCCCAAAATGCCTTGTATTCACTTTGCAAATATTATATGCATAATATTGATGTCCCACTCACTTCATTAGAATGCTTTGAGTGCAGACAGAGAGCAGAGACAGAGAAACAGAGTCAGAAACAGACAGATAGCACAGAGAGTTCCTTACAAATGCTACTAATGTTCCCCTCTGAGACCAAGGAAACATATCTAACCTTTATGAGATAAGACCTAAAATACCTAAAGGTATCACCCTAACTATAGCAGGAATGTGTTCATGTATTGCCTTCCACTCCAAGACTTCCCTACTTTGGGCTGTCTCCTCCAACTTCTTTAGCCAATGCTCATATAACAAGGTTTCCAGTTCCTTATCATTCTAATTTTCTCTCCCCAGAAACGCTAATTTATTTGGCAATGTTCTTTCTAAAACATGATGACTTGGTACTAAACATTGTGCTCCAGATATGTTCTCAACAGAGCAGGGACAGTAGGACTATCATTCTCTTTCTCAATGTGACTGTCATGTCACAGTGTTGCTCTCCACAAAAGCTTCCAGATCTTTTTGCTTTGAATTGTAAATAAGATAGATTTTTCCAATCCTTTATTCTTACTTGGGACTTTTAAAATTTTAAATGTGGAGCTTTGCATTTTTCTCTATTGAATTTCATCTTTTTGGTTTAGCCTACTATTCTAGTCTTTTTGGACATGATTTTTTTTTCATCCAATAGGCAATGGGGGCACTGGCCCAGCAATGTATTACTTTTGCCTTGCTGACCACAGTGGGCAGAGGGGAAATTCCCAAGAGGTTGGCAATTTCCTTCCTTCACCAAAGGACTTCTAAGGCCAAACGCCTGTGGGCCAGTAATATTTCAGTTCCTACATCATGCATCATTAAACAGGGTAACTCAACATCCCCAGTCAAGGAACAGGGCGTTTTTACAGCTGACCATTAAACTTCATTACACAAGGAGTCCAGAGCCTGCGGCCCATCCCTTGGCAGCAGAGCAGGGTGAGGTGGAGGGATAGGTAGAAGGTGCATCAGTTCTCACCTCTTCATTACCAGCAGGCAAGTTGTTATGAGTGAAAGGAGGGGCAAGGATGAGTGTGAAAGCCTGTAAACTGAACTGACAATGCTTCCTAGTATACAAGACAGAGCCATGCCCTCAGTGACCTGCCAGAGACTTCTTTTCTAGCATGACAGAATTCCAGAGCTAAAAAGGATTTCAGAGATTATCCAATCCAGCGTCATCAAGATCACCACATTGCCCACAAAACTCCTGAATTTTATTGGAACTAGATTAAAATGTAATTCAGAAATGGCTACTAAAACAAATTAAAATACAATACAACATAGATAATGTTAATTTGTGGTTTTCTAAGTCAATATGTAGCTGCTTTCTTTTTGAGTTTGACAACCCCTTCTAATCAAACTAGAACCTGAACAGAAATCCCTGCCCCTACCCTGGATAATTGGTCATTTGACTTGGGTTGGAGGTACCTCCAGGAAATGGGGGCTCACTAGTCGAGCCATAATCCATTTCACTTTGTAATTAATCTAATTGTTAGAATTTTTTTCCCCTTACATCTCATCTTTTCTGTAAATGTGCCCAAATTCTTCCTTCTGGAACCAAGCAGAATTAACCTAATTTATTTTCCCTGGACAGGCCTTCAAAAATTTGAAAACATGGACCATATACCAAAGATTTTCCCTCCAGGCTGAGACCTCAGTTCATCCACATCCAACTGAGTTTCATTTTACTATGCTCAACACAGCCTGAGAGGCTCAGGGCAGAGGATGTTGGTACTGATGAACTACCATAAAGGGAACAACAAAACCTGACATTTCCAGACACTTGGCATCCCTACCATGCTCTTGGGGCCTGCAATGATCTCTACATTCACTAAAGCTTCTCACTGCCTGGGCTAAAATTCAAACTCATTCCTACTCCCCTTCTCTAACAGGACTTTGTAAAGTTTAATTGCTTGGGACACAGAGACAACAAGTAAATTGTTGAAGGTGTAGCCCATAGAGTCACAAAGATTCTGACATGACTGAATGACTGAAAAACAATAACACAAACTATAAATATCAGAGATAGCATTTCACCCCTGATTTGTGTATCTTTTATATACCTATATACCTAGGGTCATGTAAAATTTTTTCAGGGGAAAAAGGGTAGCAGTGGGAAAAGTTTAAGAATCCCTGGAGTAGATAAAAATGGGGAGACCTGAAACCTAATCTAGCTCCCTCATTTTAC
Source organism: Sminthopsis crassicaudata (assembly GCF_048593235.1). Classification (NCBI taxonomy): domain Eukaryota; kingdom Metazoa; phylum Chordata; class Mammalia; order Dasyuromorphia; family Dasyuridae; genus Sminthopsis; species Sminthopsis crassicaudata. The sequence goes on from NC_133618.1 coordinate 366,710,048, forward strand.
TGAAAGGAAAACTAAAGTCTGTTCTTGACATTTTCTTATGTCTTAGAATTATCTGTGTATGGATTTTTCCTTTGAGAACTGTTTGTTTATACCTTTGGATTGCTTCTCTATTGAACATTGACTTTTGGTCTTAATATTTCTGTTAATTATCTAGGTATATAGATATATAGATGTCTTTTATGTATATATGACTATATGTACATAGTTGTTTATATATCTATATCTACACCTAGATAGATATCTATATTTATAGTTTTCTATCTACACATAGTTATCTATATCTGCATCTAGATAGATGGATAGATAGATTACATAGATTTTGGCTACCCAACCCTTTTCAGATAAAATTGATAAAGATTTTTTCCCAATAGACTTTCTTATCCTAGAAACATTCATTTTATTTGTGCAAAACCTTTTTGCTTTCATACAATCAAAATTACTTTTTAAAAATCTTTTATAACTACCTTCATCACTAGTTTAATTATGAATGTATTCCCTTCGGTAAGATGTGAAAGCTATATGATGTGCTTCCCTTCTAATTTTTCTGATAGGATCTTTGATATTCAGGTCCAGAGATTGTCTCTTAATTAAGCTTTGTGTCTCCTCCACCATCTAGCACAGAAACCTGCTACCCATCATCAGTTAGTGCTGAATAAATGTTGTTTCTTGAAATCAAGAACAGAGAGACAATAAAGGCAATCCTAAGGCTTGTTGGACAGGGTAGATAGGGCCCCTTTCCTACTGAATAACAGAAAGTGTCAGCTCTGGGCCCATATTTATATACTGAATGTCCCCAACATTTGCACACTCTAATTTGATGCTCTGGAAGGCCTGGTAGATTGGGCCAGACCAATTCCCTTCTGACCATTAGCCAGAGGTAAATAGCCTAAGTCCCTTTTTATCCATTCATTTCACCAAATCCTCTGGGCTTTCATGCCTGACAAAAGTGCTTTCTCTTGATTTTTCTTGGCAAAGTACTTGTGTATTTAACATCTCAGGTTATAGGCAGGGGAACAAAGAAAGATCTATAGCCTGAGAAAAAGGATTTAACAATCTAACAGCACCATTTTAATTTATCATCATCATCATCATCATCATCATCAACATCATCATTATCATCATCATCCATTTCCTAAGAGAAAGTGAGCTTGTGATTTCCTAGGTATCAGGAACTCACAATGTGAAAACTCCCTCCACTAATGTAAACCAACTATTGATCTATAACTTACAGTCTTAAAGAATTAACTGGTGTACTAAAGAGATTAGGTGATTTGCTCAGAGTCACAAGCCAATATGTGTCAGAGGAAGGACCTAATTCTGAGACTTCTTAATTCCAAGGCAGGCTCTGTAGTCACTTCTCTCATTAGTATAAAAAGGTAACATTATTGTCATTATTTGACTATCAATAAATAAGCATTTATTCAACTCCTACTATATAACAATCAACATGCACTTATTAAGCTCCTACTATATGCTAGAAATTGTGCTAGGCTCTATGGCAGGAATTCTTGATGTGTGTGTGTGTGTGTATGTGTGTATGTGCATGGATCACAGACCTCTTTGACAGTCTGACAAAGCCTAAAGCCCCTTTCACAAAATAATGTTTTTAAATGCATTTTAGAAATACATTTTACAAAGGAAACCAATCATATTGAAATGGTTATTAAAATATTTTTTGAAAGCAAGTTTCTAGATCTCAGGTTAAGAGCTCTTTCTCTAGAGATACAAATCCAAAAGTGATACAGCCTTCATTCACAAGGAACTTAAATTTAATATAACAACTGTCACACCATATCTTTACAGGTAAAGTGCTGTATAAAGCAATTACATAGTGACTGGATGAATCTACGCAGGCAGTATATATCAAGATAGCAAGTCACCTAACCTCTCCATAAGGTAACAAAGTGGGTAAAGAAATAGATCTGAAGTCAAAAAGACCTAAATTTAAATCTGGCTTCAGACACTTACTAGCCATGTGATTCTGGGCAAGTTACTTCATCATGTTTACCTCAGTTTCCTCATCTTTAAAATGAGCTGGAGAAGGAAATGAGCTGGAGAAGGAAATGGCAAACACTCTAGTATCTTTGCCAAGAAAATCTCTAATGATACTACAAAGAGATGGACATGACTGGAAAACAGCAACAAATAATCTCTTGGTACCCTAAGAGAACTCTTTAAGATCAAAAGTTGTATAAAAGTGACTGGTCTTTCAGAAGTCTCCTATAGCAAAAAAAATCACAGTTTCAATCTTGGTGCAAAAAAATCTAGCCTCAGAATACCTGAAGGGACTGTAAATTCTCTGAGAAGAATACTTCTCTTTCACTTGTATGAATCTAAAATAATTATCCTAGAGGTTAGCTAACTTATTGGATGGACACATGATTACAATTTCATTGAGATTCATAATATTAAATAATGATATAATTATAATAACAATACAGTAATTATAGTAATAAACCACAAGGTCCTAGGAAAAGATCACTCCAATGCTCTATGTTATCTTGGTATAGAAGCAATCTAAGGCTAGTTCTCTCTCAATAAAGCACAGGCTCTGATAGATTCTTCTTGCTCAAGTAAGATATAGTGGGAGATCAGTGCCAGTGACGAGCTATATCTGCCTCCTGTCAGAGTACTGGACTACACAGATAGAGAGAGAGGCTCATCACCAATCAATAGACCAATAGGCAGTGAATTCTTTGGCCAATGCAACCCATAAAACATTCACAGTAATGGTAGCAGAGTAAAAGGGAGCTGAGGTTATTGATAATCACACCATTTTTAGACCTGTCTATAAACATGAATTTTACTGTTGCTAATCTAAAGGTAAGATACTTATTCATGAACCAATGAGTCAGTATATTCTTTGAGAAAGTGAGCCATATCAATCTCAACAGTGTGACTATATAGAAACTAAACCAGAAGTCAAAAGAAGTTATAACTAAATGGAAGAATGGCCCCAAGATTCTCTTTAGAAAGGAAAATTTATTATTATTTTTATTTGTTATTTTCAATTCTAAATTTTTCCCCTCTTGCCACTCCTGCCCTTACTCATTGAGAAAGCAAGAAATATAATCTCATTATAAATAGACAGCTTTGTAAAATAAATTTCCACATTAGTCATGTTGCAAAAAAAAAAAAAAGAAGAAGAAAAAGAAAGAAAAAAAATATGCTTCACTCTCCACTTACTTAGATAACATTATTCATCATGAGTCCTTTAAAATTGTCATAGGTCATTGTATTGATCTGTTATTAAGTCTTTCACAGTTGATTATCTTTATAATATTACTATTACTATGCAGATTGGTCTTCTGGTTCTGCTCCTTTCATTTTGCATCAGTTCATATAAATCTTCCAGAATGGAAAGGTAAATTTGGAAACATTTTTGCTCTGTTCCCTGAAGTTCTCATAGGGATGATGGGGAAAGGGATTTGATTTTTCTTCTCTCCATATCAGTATTTTCATTTTAGAATAAGCCTCCATTTTAGTGTGAATGGGTAATTATGCTCTCCCTCCCCCTATCCAAGTTTACCCTATCTTGGATCCCAAAAGCAAAGATAAATATTAATAAATCTCTATCCCTTGTCCTAAAACACAACAAAATGCCCACAAAGGTAGTGATTGTGTGTAACCTAGAACAACTAGTTTTTTTGTATACAATAACAATTCATGGGAAATAGCTCACATTCTGAAGCCCACTTGCCTTATAGACACTGCTTTTTCTTGGTGCCGACTAATGCTTCTCCATGCCTCAACTTGTAACTATGGACCAAAAAAAAAAGGAAAAAAAGAAGGGAAAAAAAAGCACTTTTTATTGACTTGTACCCTAAAGCATAAGCAGTAGACTTTTTTTTTCCATGACAGTGAGCAAAAGCAAAAACCACAATGAAGATAATTGCAACTTACACATCAAAGTCATTGTAGAGCGTAAGGAAGTAGAAAATGTACATGAAGAATTTATTAAGATAACAACTTACATCTGTACAATCCTTTAAAGTTTGCAAAAATCCTTCATGTTAAGTCAATATATGTATTATAATTGTTGACTTCAATGTGAAAATGAGCATAGGAAAAGACAGAGAAAAATACTTTTGAAAACATGACTCAGTTGCTTAAACTGAAGAGGTAAAGTCCATAAATTGACTTGAAGTCAGGAAGTCCTGGGCTCAAATTCTGTATCAGACATGGTCTTTGTGTGATTTTGAACAAGTTGTTCATCTTCCCAGGCTACGGATTCCTCATTTGTAAGATGAGAGGATTGGACTCTAAAGTCTCTTCAAGCTTTAAACCTCTCATTTTATAATTCTGAGTCCTCTGCCTATATATCATGAATACTTAGTTCTGAGTGAGATTTGGAAGGCACCAGATGTGACAAGCATAGAACAAACTCACAAAAAATGAAAATAGTTATATCTTAATATATAAGAGGGACAGCTAGATGGAGCAGTGGATAGAGCACTGAGCTGAAGACTCCTCTTCTAGAGTTCTAACTGACCTCAGACACTTAGTAACTGTGTGAGCCTAGGTAAGTCGTCCTGTTTGCTTCACTTCCTCATATGTAAAATGAGTTAGACAACATGTTGATCCTAAACAGCTCCAAGTTACCCAATTCCAACATGCTATTTGTAACAAAATGGAAAAGATATTGATTCTGATTTTAACAACTTAAGTTTAATTGATTTTTAAAAAATGTATCATGATGAGGAAGCTTAAAAAAAAAATTAAGCAGAAACCATCTCAGCCAGCAAATGTATGATCTTCTTACCAAGTTGAAGAACATGTCAGCCAAGAATGACACGAATTTAAAATATTAATTAATTTGTAAAATATTGTGGATGAAAATAGTGAAAGCAGTACCACATAAAATACTAATAAAACAAAAAAATTAATAAGAATGATAAATGATAAGGGAGAGTCAGTCTATGGAAGGTGTGACTTGAGACCCAATTTAGTTAGATCATCTCAAGATCATTTATAAATAATACTGGAAGAATAATAAATAGCTAAAAATGGGATAAATCTGCCAGTGTTTTTATAGTAACCCTTCAGTAGAAAAGGTTAGTGAAGTATAGTAAATAGAATATTGACTTTGGAATCAAGAAAATCTGGGTTCAAATCTCATTTTTAACATTTATTATCTATGGAATACAGGTCGTAACTCCAAGTCTATCACTCTAACCACAACTCTGCATAGCTTTCCAATACCTCCTCAATTAAATCTATAACTACTCAAAGAGATCAGAAAAAAAAAGAAAAACAAAACAAAACAAAAAAACAAATAAATGACTATGAAAAGCAGTTTAAGAAGTTTGACCATCCATATACAGATAGAGAAATAGATATATACATATATACGTACATACATACATATGTACATATACATATAAATGAGCTGGACCCAGAATTAAATGGGAGCAAATGGGAAAAAAAAGCATTTATTAAATATCTATTATGTTCCAGGTACTGTGCTAAATGTTTTACAAATATTATCTCATTTTTTATTTTCAGGCAATATTTGATAGTAGGTTCTATTATCATCCCAATTTTCTATTGAGAAAACAGGTTAAAAGAGGTAAAATTGCCTCTCTCAGGGTCATAGGGCTAATAAGCATCTGAGGCTGGTTTTGAATTCAGGTCTTCCTGAATCCAGGCTCAGACTATGTCACCTAAGTACCTTTAAAAAGAGGCCTTAATTGCACAGGAGATATCATATCACACAAAAACTTTTAATAATCCCTGACTTCCTCATACATGTATAGGCAGGCACATGCCCAACATTTTTTTTTTAAAGTAAACTAGGAATGCCATATGACTGAACCATGAAACACTAAAATTTCCAAATAAATCAAAATGATGGGGACTCCAAAGACAGTGGAGGAACATAGCTAGTTTGCATTGTAATACCAAAGGTTACCAAGGACACAAATGGTCAGAAAAAAAATGAGCTTTCATATAGAAAAGCAAAGAATAATAAACAGGCAGGCTGAATGTTGCATCAAAAGTAAAAAGGCCAAGAGAGGAACACTTTACTGCATTGGATTGATCATCTATGGAGGATGTATGGGAAAATATTTAGATTATATTTAGATATTTGTTATTATTTAGAATTATATTTATATTATTTTTATTTATAAATTATATTTATTTTTATTTATTTAGATAAGCTAGCACTGAAAGAATATAGCTCATACTATTGGAAGGAATATCCATGTTGATGAGAATATAGATCCATTGAAGTAATTACAATAATCATAGCCCAACTTTACACAATTGTAACTTCCCACTGTCTGGCACTGCATAAGCACAAAACTATAGAGTGCTCTTACTCTTTAGGAGATTGCTCTCTTTCCTGTTCTATTTCAAATGGAATTCAAACACAAACATGATTTACCTACAAATGGTTCTTTATTCATAACAAGAGAAGGAAAATATTTTTTAAATACAAGGATGCTTGGGTATGAAGAATGGGGGAGGGAGGTTACTAACATGGAAAAAAGTGATATAGGATATTCTGAAAGTGACCTAGGATGTAGTAGGATTGAAGTTAAGGAAAAGGGACAAAGAAAAGGAAAATGGAATGATTATACTTGGACACCCTGTAGCCACTGATCTGGATGGAAAAACTAGATTAATTATCCCTGTGGAATATACATTGTCTATACTTGCAGGTGTAAAAGAAAACTGCAAATAGAGAAGCAGCAGCATTAAAAATCCAGAGAATTTTGCCTGGCGCTGACTAGAATGCCCAGTCAAAGGGACCCAGAACTGAGGCTAAAAGCCATTCCCTCCTTGTAGTGGAAGGTAGGAGGGACTGAGTTTAAGCACCTGAACTGTGTCTCTTTGAACTACTAGGTTAAAAGTCGTACCTATACCATAGACCCCAAGGAAACCAAAGACAGAAAGAAAGATCCATACTCATACTGTTTGTAGCAGCAAAATTATGGAAGCAAAGAAGATATTCATCATTTAGGAAATGACTATATAAATTATGGCACATGCAACAGTACATGGAATATTCTTATATGCCCTAAAAAAATGAAGTAATAAGGAATACACAGAAGTAAAAGACGTGATTTGATGCAAAGTTATGCAAACAGAACTAGAAACAAAATGCACAAAGGCCACAACAATGTAAAAGAAAAAATAAATAAATCAAAATGCAATAATGTCTGATTATAATAACCAAGTTTGGCCTGAAGAAGAAATTAGAAAATATGCTTCCCTCTCCTTGCAGAAGGGGAGATTCTGGGTATTGGACCCTGCTTTTATTTCTGGAATAGTTGATGTATTGGCAATTTTACTAAACTTTTTTCTCCTCCTTTTTTTCTTTTCTTCATTTCTTTCTTTCTTCTATTCTTCCTTCTTTCTTTTCTTTCTTTATTTCTATCATTCTTGGTTATAAGGAATGGCTCTTCGGGTGAGAAAGGAGAAGGGATATAGGAAAATTAAAGTAATTTGAAAATAAAAGCTGTCAATAGAAATTTAAAAAGAAAAATTATTTTAAAAATTATAACTTGCTTATAGACAAAAAAGTTTGGAGCTATCTGGTTCTGGGAGGAACCATAAGCATCAAACTTCATAGTGGTTGTTTTAATATGCTTAGTTTCCTTTTTAAAAAAATATTTTCCTTCTCTTGTTATAAATAAAGAACCATTTGTAGGTAAATCATGTTTGTGTTTGAATTCCATTTGAAATAGCACAGGAAAGAGAGCAATTTTCTAATGAGTAAGAACTTTACTATGGGAACTATGGGAATCTAATTCATAATCCATGCAGTACACCCCAAACAAGGAAAATGATTGCTACCTCTCCAGAAAAAGGGTGTAGCCAAGAGATAGAGGTATCCAGCTCCCTGAGAGTCAAAGAGAGCTTAACATAGTTCTTGGCACCCTCTGGCTTTGAGAGGAGTACATAAATCACAGAAAAAGGTCAAGCATTTGGGCAGCAGCACCTCATGGTGATTAAAAATCTCTTGGTAGCTAAATAGTTTGAATAGATGTATGGATAAGTAATAACAGGTGACTCATCAAACACTAGAATTCTTTCATTCAATCATTCAACAGTTTATGAGTAGGGAATGGAAGGGTTTGCCCATGTGTATATTCCAAGCAGGATAACACACTATTTTTTGAGGCAATAAAATTTCCATGTCTGATTTATTAGCTATGTGACCATGAGCAAATCACATAACTAATGAGCCTCAGGCAAATCTTTTAGACTACAAGTTATAAATCTACTTCAGAGAAAGGACAGAGTTCCCACACCCACAAAGAAATCACAAGTCCTTGAAGAATTGATCATTCCTTGGGGTGGGGATAGGGGGCAGGGAAAGGGGTAAAGAGAGAGGGGCCATCAGGAAGGGCGGAGCAATTAGGCTACAACTAATTTCATAGGAATGTGGTCAGAGCACTCAACTGACAACTCATAACATAAGCAAGAAGCTTCCTATTGGTTAAGTGTAGGCCAAGGATTGGAGACGGGAGCTACAAATGTATACCAGAACATCCAAGTAGATCAATATCAAATGGGTGGAAGATATTCTTGGACACAGACATGGGAGGAGGAGAATCTACCAGAGATCTCTATGTCTACAGAGAATCATAGGGACCAGCCAGGCTTGGGAAAATAGCTCAATTAAATAGTGCTCTATAGTAGTTCTTCATAAACTTTTTTCTACTCACAACCCCTATTGGCCTGAGAAATTTTTATGTAACCCTAGGGACATAGGTATATAAAATAGACATATAGATCAAAGCTTTACTAATAATAAATCATTAAGAAATTTATTTTTAAAAACAATTCTTTGGTATACATACAATTTTATCATTTATTAAAAATGAATGCCTACTATTGAAATGGATGTGCTTATTCATTTTTTACATAAATTAAAAGTTGACGGAATATATATATATATTTTACTGAGGCAATTGGGGTTAAGTGACTTGCCCAGGGTCACACAGCTAGGAGGTATTAAGTGTCTGAAGTCAGATCTGAACTCAGGTCCTCCCAATCTCAGGGCTGGTGCTCTTTCCACTGTGCCACTTAGTTGCCCTGATGGATTATTTAATATCTTTGACTATTGCCAGATTTTTCACAACTCTACATTCAGTTATGCAATCCCATATAGGAGCACAACCCACAATTTATGAAGCTTTGCTCTATAGTACCCTAAATGGCACAATGGATAAAGCCTTGGGTCTAACGTCAAGAGGACCTGAGTTTAAATCTGGTCTCAGATATTTACAAGCTATGTGATCCTGGGCAAGTCATTTAACTTGCTTGCCTCAGTTTCCTCAATTGTAAAAGGGGAGAATCATGATAACATTTATCTCAGTGTTGTTATGAAGATAAAATGAAATAAAATTCTAAAAACAGCACAATGCTTAGCACACAGAGGGATTTAATAAATGTTTATTCTCTTTCTTTCCCACAATGACTTTTTTCCGTAGTTTTTTTCTAAATCTGCATGTCCTTTTTTTCCTTGTCAATAAAGCCTAGAAAATCTTGAATTTTTGAACATGTGGAGTTGAGGAAGAAGAAAGAATCATAATAATGATATCCAGCATTAATATAGCACTTTAAAACTAGTCAAGCACTTTCCGGTGCCAAACCATTAGTGACTATGGCAGCAAATGGAGAAGAGAGAAGGTAGTTAGTTGGTGGATTCAGTTATCTCTAACCCAGAATTAATTTGGCTTTGGAGAACGGTTTGGAGGGAGACTGGGAGGGCAGAGGCTCCAGGCCTCAAGCTAAGGTTCACTAATCATAGAAATTTAAGTATGCTAATGAAAGATGAAAGTCCTAGAGCTGAGGGCAAAGTTTCTGGAGAGGTTCCAAGGAGAGAGTGCCCCAGGAATAGAGATCTAGAATCCACTGTTATGTCCTTCACAGGATTCCTGTGTTGGGGGTTCAAAATTCAATTCAATACCACCAACATTTATTATATTTATACTATGTTTGGGTTTGGGGCACTGTGTCACCTATCTGAGAATACAAACCATTTCTGACCTCGAAAATATTACAATTGTTACTTCCACATTGTAATTATCCAGTCTTTCCCATTGTAATTTCAATATATTGCAGGTTGGCATAAGAAATTAAATGGGAATTAGGAAGGAGTTTTGTAGAAGTCTCAGACAACACGCAAAGGCCAGCAGACAATACAGAAAAGATTTAGAAACTCATAAATATATGTATGGTATTATATAATATAGCTTTTGACCAAACATTTAACCCAAATTTTACAGTTATGAAATGATGATCATAATAGCACTTGCCTCCCAAGGTTATTGTGAGAAACAAATTAGATTATATTTGTAAAGTGCTTAACAGTGTCTGGAATACAGTCAGTACTTAATAAATGCTTATTTCCTTTCCCTTTGGAAAGAAGCAATGAAAATTTCTCTTTTCTGTAAGGTGCATGTGTCTACCTGGGCTGCATAAGTGAGGTAGGAGATTAATTTTTAACCAAACTAGGTTAGAAGCAATTATAAAAGACATAATGGATCATTCAGATTAAATGAAATTGAATAGCTTTTACACAAACAACATTAATGCATCAAGGTAAAATGAGAAAGGGAGTCTGTGACAAATGAGGAAGGAGATAAAAAGTTTAGTTAACAGACAATCTCTGGAACTGAATTATAAAAGATGATGCCACAAAATAAATTAGAAGAGAAGTATATTGTATACCATTCACAGCTTAGGGAAGGGGATAAATCCTTAACCACGCTAGGGTTAGAGGCAATTACAAAAGATTTTTTTTAAAGATAATTTTGATTACATGAAATTGAAAAGCTTTTGCACAAACAAAATTAATATGTCTGAGATAAGAAGAGAAGCAATCTGCTGGGAAAAATCAATATATAAAATACCTTTGAAAAGGATTGGATAAACAAGATATATAGATAACTAAAAGAAAGTAAAACTAAATGTCATTTCCCAATAGAGGAATGGTGCAAAGATATGGACAAGAAAATTACAAACCATTACCAGTTATATGAAAGAATACTCCAAATCATTATCCAAATTATCCAAATCATTAATAATAAGAAACAATAAGAAAATAAGACTGAGATTTTACCTCACACCTAGCAAATTGGCAAATCAATCTACAAATGGTTAAGTTTCTATGTTCCAAGTACTATGCTGGGAGCTGGGGATACAAACACAAAGAATGGAATAAACTCTACTTTTAATGAATTCACATGGTAAAGATGACTTTAAAAATGAGAATAGTACATTTCTGTGGAGAAGGAAGGAATTTGTGTCCAAAGAAGAACTAGAACTCATAATTGAACACCAAACAGATAATTTTGATTATATTAAATGTTTAAAAGTTTTTGTGCAAACAAAACTAACGCAGGCAAGATTAAAAGGGAAGCAATAAATTGGGAAAACATTTTTACATTTAAGGATTCTGATAAAGGCCTCATTTCTAAAATATATAGAGAATTGACTCAAGCCATTCTCCAATAGATAAATAGTCAAAGGATATGAACAATTTTCAAATGAAGAAAATTAAAACCGTTTCTAATCATATGAAAAGGTGTTCTAAATCACTATTGATTAGAGAAATGCAAATTAAGACAACTCTGAGATTGCACTACACACCTCTCAGATTGGGTAAGATAATAGGAAAAGGTAGTGACTAATGTTGGAGGGGATGTGGGAAAATTGGGACACTGAATTGTGAACACATTCAACCATTCTGGAGAGCAATTTGGAACTCTGCTCAAAAAGTCATTAAACTATGCATACCCTTTGACCCAGTAGTGTACTACTGGGCTTATATCCCAAAGGGATCTTAAAGGAAAATGTTTGTGGCAGCCTGTTTTGAAGTGGCAAGAAACTGGAAAGTGAGTGAATGCCCATCAGTTGGAGAATGGTCAAATAAGTTATGGTATGTGAATGTTATGTAATAGTATTGTTCTATAGGAAACAATCAGGAGGATGATTTTAGAGAGATATGGAGAGACTTACATGACATGATGTGAAGTGAAATGAGCAGAATCAGGAGATCATTGTACACAGCAACGTCAATATTATAGGACAATGAATTCTGATGAACATGACTCCAACAATGAGATGATTCAGGCCAGTTCCAATGATCTTGTGATGAAGACAGCCATCTACACCGAGAGAGAGGACTGTGGGAACTGAGGGTGAATCACAACATAACATTCTCACTCTTTTGTTGTTTGCTTGCATTTTGTTTTCTTACTCATTTACTTCCCTTTTTAATCTGATTTCTCTTGTGCAGCAAGAGAATTGTACAAATATATTTATACATATTGGACTTAACATATATTGAATTGCTTGACATCTAGGGGAAGGGGTGGGAGGAAGGAGGAGAAAATCTGAAACACAAGGCTATGCAAGAGTCAATGTTGTAAAATTATCCATGCTTATGTTTTGAAAATAAAAAAGCTTTTTAAAAAGAGAGAGATTTATGCTAAAAAAAAAATGGAAGTAGTAAATCTTGAAGGATCACTGGAAGGATTGGTACCCTAATGTTGGTGGAGCTGTGAATTATTACACTCATTCTTGCAAATAATTTGAAATGATATAAAGTGATTAATATACCCATCAATAGATATATATTCAACAAAGATCAGTGATGAAAGAAAACTCCATATACATCTAAGCATTTATAGCAGCATTTTCATGTTAGCAAAGAATTGGAAATGTAGTGGATGTCCATTAATTGGGGAATGACTAAATCAATTGTGGTACATTAATGTAATGGAACATTACTGTACCATAAGAAATGATGTCTAGAATATAGAGAAGCATGAAAAGCTCTACATTAACTGATGCAAATCAGTAAGCAGAGCCAAAACAAAACCAAAAAACCAAAATACAGAATAACTACAATAAAGTGCACAAAGCAATGAAGCACAATTGCTGTGAAATTATTTTTTAAAAAATTTGGCCCTAATGAAGAAATATAAGAAAACACTCCCTTTACTCCTCTGCAGGAGGGAAACGAGGGGGAAATATATAAATATGTAATATAATTTCAGAGTTTTTAATACAAAGGAAAGATATCAAACATTTTAAAGCACCTAACATGTGCCAATGCTTTACAGTAAATGCTTTTACAAATATTACCTAATTTAATCATCACAATAACCCTGGAAAGTAAGTGCTAGTATTATTATTCTCATTTTACAGATGAGGAAACAGAGGCAAATAAAGGTTAAGTGACTTGCCCAGGGTCAACACAGCTAATAAGTATATGAGGCTAGATTTGAATTCTGGTCTTCTTGACTACAGACCCAATCTTCTCTCCACTGTTATATATTAATAAGCTTTACTAAATAGGTTTTCTTTTTTTTTAATTCTTTGTTATTTAAAAATGGGAGGGAGAAGGGTAGTGAGAAGAAGAGCATATAAAGGAAAATCTAAATGAGGTTTAAAAAAAACAACAATAAAAGTCTATTTTAAACATGACCTCTGGTGTCCCTTCCAACTCTGAGACTCTGGCTTTTATGTGACAAATATAGAGGCCAGTAATATCTCAGATGTTTTCTTCCCACAGTTTCCATGCGACTGACATTGGTCTGTAGGGTTAGTGTTAGAGGCCAAGTAAGGAAGGGTCTCTGAGGCTCCATGTTCCACTCTTAACTTCTGAATGCAGACTGGGAGGTAATGCTTCTACTGAGCTTGAAAGTAGAGGAAGAGGCAAGATTTGCCTGAGAGAAGGAGAGAGAGAAGAAAGTCAGAAGTTCTAAGATTAGGGTTTCTTAAATAAATATTATTTGTTACTTGTTTACAAAAACCCTTTTACCCCCCCCCCCCACCCACTTTCCTCTTCAGGTCCTAACCACAGCCCAGAGAAGGAATTGAGGCAGAGATGATCATTGGTAGCTTACATTTGGGGGAACTGGGACTCAGAAAATAAAAAGAGATCTAGGTCTCTTGATACTATCTGCTTTTTTGCTCATCCATACAACCTTGTTAAAATGAATTCTTCTCTCCTTTGGGATGGGTATTTGTTCTCTTTTATTGTGTCTGCCATTGCCTGTGCCATGTTTTGTGTTCTAAGATGTCTTGGAGCTCCAACATTTTGCATTCTAAGACCCCCTCTAAACCTGATATTTTATATTCTAAGGCTTCCTATAGACCTAACAATCTGTGTTCTAAGGCTCTGTTTTAACCCTGTTGTGTTCTAAGACCCCTTCTAGCCCTTCTGTCTTTCAAGATCTCTTTTAGCCTTGACGTAGCATTTTAGATTCAAAGACCCCATACAATGCTACCAATTTGTGTTGTGGTTCACAACACAACACAATCCTCCCCCACTTCCTTTAACCAAACTCCATGACATACACACAGCAACAGGCTCCCAGGCCACGGAGCGCCACAGATCAGTCGTGTCTAAATTACATATGTTGGGAGCTCTCCCGGGTGCTCTGTAATTAGCCAGTGTGGAAAGCATTTCTGATTCATTAGGTCAACTCTAATGGCTTCCTCATTAAAAGTTTTTCCTGTAAAGCTGACAGAAGCTAGAATTTAATAGCAGCTTCCAGCACTTTCTTTATTAGCTGAGCGTGATTGAATCTGTCGTTAGAACCTGAGTAGAGAGAGATTTCTAAGGGGAAATTCTTCAGTCCCAAGCAACACGGACAGCCCTCAGGGTAGTGGATGGTGGGCAGTGGGAGGCAGAAAATGGAAGATTGAGGGTGAGCTACAGGAAGTCAGCAATGAATGGTGGGTATTGAGCAATGAATAGCGAGGGTAAGAAGTGGGTGGTAGAAAGTGATAGGCCACCTTTGTGGGTCCAGGGTTCAGGCATCTCCATTGCAAGGATGCTGACAGACACCCTTTTGGCTCAGGGACAGATTGACCAAACTTAAGAAAGTGTTTCAAATTCATCCTGGGTTTCCATTGCTAATGAGAAGCCAAGAAAATATCACTACTCCATTGTCTGAAGAAACAATGTAGTTTTGTGAGGGAAACTCTGGGTTTGGAGTTGGAGGACCTGGTTTTGAATCCCAGCTGTGCCATTATTTGTTGTGTTATCTGGGTCTATTGCTTTCCCCTCTGAGGGCCTCGTTTTCCCCAAAAAGCGAAATAAAGGGTTGAATGAATTGGAATCCAAAATCTCTTCTTGTTCTAAATTCAATGATTTAGAATTTTATTAGCATATTTCCAGTTCATTTCTATGAGAGTCAATAAGAGAAAAGCAGTTTGTACTAATGAGATTTTTTTTTTTCTCATCAGAGGCAGCTTAGTTAGACCTTCAGCCACCTCTCCCAAAGCACAGACCATAATTTATTTCCTTAGCACCTCTCCTTGCTAGATAATAATCTTTTATGGAATGTCTCTACCCCATCCCTACTTCCCAGAAGTCTAAAGGATTTTATATCCAAGATATTAGATAGGGAAGCCTATTCCCTCTTAAATCTATCCTCCATATAGCTGCAAAAGTGATATTCCTAAAACATAAGTCTATGTCACTCTTCTAATCAATAAGTTTTCTGTGGCTTCCTAATGGCTTTAGGATCAAAGGCAAACTTCTTTTTGGTATTTAATCCCTTCACAACCCTTCAAGCTATTTACACATTAATCCCTTTCATGCATGCTATGATTCAATCCAACTGGCTGTCTTGAGGTTCCCTCACACACACAATTCCAACTTCTTTCTTTGTTTCTTTGCTGAGATTGTCTTCCAGGCCAGGAATGTACTTTATCCTCATCTCCACCTAATCGAATTCCTAGTGTTTTTCCAAGTTCAGGTCAGATGTCTTCTCCAAGAGGAGACCTCTCCCAATCTCCATAATGACTTTCTCAATCCACAATTACTTATTATTTCCTGTGTACATATTTTAAACATTCTTATGTAACACTGAGAAATAATTCTGGGGAAGACCCCATTTCCTCCAGCTTTCTAGAAAGGATGGATCTGAAACTCACCCAGATCTGTCACTGAGATTTCACTAATCTCTCCTTCATTCAGCTGTCAAAGTGATGTTCCTAAAGCACAGATCTCAGCATATCACACACAGTATCTCCCTACATCTTACACACACACACACACACACACACACACACACACACACACTCATTCAATAAATTCCAATGGCCCCTGTTACCTCCAGGATAAAATATATCTTTTGTTTGGTATGTAAAGTCATTCACTACCTAGTGCCTTTTTGCCTTTACAATTTATTCCCCTCCACATACTTTACAATCCAGCTAGTTGCCTATTTTGATGTTCTTCACACATCACTCTAGCCCTAAATTCCATGGCTTTGAACTGTTATATGTGCCACTCTGCCTCCAAAAAATTGTAATGTTCTCTCTTCTCAATCTTTAAATTTCCCTAATTTTCTTCAAGAATCAGCTCAGACACCATTTCTTGCAGGTCCATCTGTTCCCAATTTCCCCCTGTTAATAGTGCCTTCACACTATTCTGTATATATCATATGTATCTAGTTATTTACAAATTGTTTTATCCCCATTAGAATCTGACCTCTATTGTGGCAAAGACAGGATTTTTGCCTTTCTTTGTATCCCAAGTACTTAGCACAGTGCCTGTTCCATAGTAAGTATTTAATAAATGCTTGCTTAATAACTGAGTTTGTTCCCACCACCTCCCCAAACTCTTACCTTTTTTACTTGAGGAGTAAAGATTTAATCAATCATACTTTGTTATAAGTAATCAAGAAGCCATTTAAGGATCTCTACTATTTTAAGAACTTTATATCAGACAAAAAGTTATTAATATAATCCTAGTAGCTTAGATCTCCCACTTGGGAAAATTCCTAACTTTCAGATAAAGGTCTATTTACCCATCCTAATTTAAAATTTGTGAACTTCCAGCTAACTTGACTTCTTTATATTAGGGACAAAATTAGGATACTGGAAAGACGTAGATAAAAGAAAGGAGCAGAATATATTTCAATATTTATTATTGGATAGAGAGAGGGAATAGGAATTGGGGAACTAGCAGAATTTTTGGAACCTCCCTCAGTCTTTGAAGAGGTGACTAAAATCAATAGTGCCAGGCCCAGTCATCTGTTCCTAGATGCCTCCAGGGCTTGATAAGCCATCTCCCTATCAACCTTCCTACCACAGATCAGCTCTCCTTTTAGATTTTCCTTTTATCTGTTGTGCCCTGTCAATAATTCTTTCTGATTTGGCTTAAGTCTTGATGCTGCTGCTGCTGCTGCTACTCATCTTTTGTAGTCGATGCTGCTTCTACTCAAGTCTGTCCTCTTGCAAGCTGGGGGTCTCTTTTCAAATTTCTAGGCATGATTCATGTTTACCTTCCAGTTCAAAGATCACAATTATCCAAATCACTCTAAAATGGTAAAGAAATGCTTTTTTTTTTTCCTTAACTACAAATCAGCTCTTAAATCCCTACTATATTTATAGGTTTACCTTTTGCTCCCCAAATAAAAAATTATGTTTCTTAAGGACAAATTTTTTTTTTATTTTTGCTTTTGTATATTCACAAACTAACACAAGGCCTGACATATTAGGCCCTTAATAAATGCTTATTGATTTATTGATTGATCCCCATTTTATAGATTAAACCCTTATAGAAGAGATTAAACCTTCAGTTCTCTCATATTTCTCTGGGGAATTCACTAAATTAAATTCACCCTATGAACTCATATTGAAACCTGGACTAGAATCAGGATAGTGGAAACCAGTTCATGGGAACTTCACTTAGAGAGGAAAAGTACTGGAGAGGCCATAAAGTCCAACCCTGTTGCTTTGCATATTGAGAAAATTTGAGACAATAGGCCAATTAAGTAACCTGTTCAGTGTCAAACAGCCAGTAAATGTGTGAGATGGGATTTGAATCTTAATTTTCCTAATTCCAGATCCAGTTATGCTATCCTCCTATAACATACTGGGTTCTACCAAGCTGGCACAGCTTTGAGTAAAGGCCCAGAGACATACTTTGTGTCTGTTATATGAGAATCAGTCTAGTAGCAGAGGTTCAAGGTTGGTCACTGGGGGATTAAGATTTTGGTTATAGCAACTCACGATGCTCTCAATTTGAAAGGACTTGGTACTCTGCTCTAGAATGAAGAGAATTTAATTTAGTGAGGAAATGATGAAGGATGTATATTTATCCTAAAGCTCCTCATACACCTTTATCTTGTTTGTCTATTATCTCTTCTCTATGAGGATTGCAGGACAAATATGACTATCTCCATTTAAAAAATAAAATAGGGAGGAAAGAAGGGAGGAAAGAAGAGGGAAGGGAGGGAAGAAGGAAGGAAGGAAGAAAGAGAGGGAAGGAGTTGGAAAAAAGGGAAGGAAAGAAGATAGAAGGAAGGAAGGAAGGAAGGAAGGAAGGAAGGAAGGAAGGAAGGAAGGAAGGAAGGAAGGAAGGAAGGAAGGAAGGAAGGAAGGAAGGAAGGAAGGAAGGAAGAAAGAAAGGAAGGAAGGAAGGAAAGAAGGAAGGAAAGAAGGAAGGAAGGAAGGAAGGAAGAGAAAGAGTGAGGAGGGAGGAAAGAAGGGAGGAAGGGAAGGAGAAAGAGAGGAAGAGGAGAAGGACAGAGAGGGGAGAGAGGGAAGGACAGAGAGAGGGAGGGAGGGAATGAGAGGAAGAGGAAAAAGGGAAGAAAGTAGAAAAAGAAAGAAAATAAAGAATAGTCTTTACATCTGAGGAAACTGAGGTAGAATCAAAGAAAGTATCTTGGTGAAAGTCATTCATCAAATCAGGGGCAAAGCTGGGACTAAAACTCTAATTTTCTTATGGCTGAGGTTTCTTTCCATCAAATCCCTCAGCAGCAGAGTAAAGCTGCCTGTGGCACAGTTAGTCAGGAGACCTGAATTCAAAAATCTAAGTCATATGACCTCACTCACAACTCCTCTCTCTGAGCCTTAGTTTCTTCATTCAAATAAATAAATAAATAAAGATAATTAATAAACCCTTGCTCTGCCTCCTTTCCAGATAAGCACTCCTGTTCCCAACATTCTATCTCCTCTCTAAAGGAAGACTCTTATTCTCCCCCCACTCCTTAAATAAAAATAAAAAGAACATTGAGCGTTCCTGGAAAACTATAAAATAACTATCACAAATTATAGCTCCCATCTCTTCGGCACTCTGAACTTTACAGAGCATATTAAGCCTCAGGATAATCAGGTGAGGTAGGTAGAGCAATGTTATTAGTCCTATTTTACAGATGAGAAAATTGACATGGCCCATGGTCACATAGAGATTAAGAATAAAAGCTAGAATCCAAACCTGTATTTCCCATTGGTTCTTCTGACTCTAACTTCATAGCAATTCAAAATTCAGAGTTAAAGGTATCTTGGAGAAGCCAACCCTTTCATTTTACAAATGAAAAAATCAGAAAAGTGACTTGCCTGAGGTCACAGAAATTCTAAGTAGAAATGCCAGAATTTGATTCTAAGTCTTCTAATTCCAAATCCATGGTTCTTTCCAGACCATCTAGCCCAATCTCTTCATTTTACAAATGAGGAAACTGAGTTTTAGAGAAACAACATAGCCAGCTTATGGTCAAACAGCTAGTTAGTAGCAGAGGAAAGATTCAAATCCAGGTCTTCTGACTCTAAGGCCACTGCTTTCTCTCTACAACTCACATTATCTTCCTTCCTTCCTTTTTTTTTCCTTCTTCCCTCCCTTCCATTCTTCCTTCTTTCCTCTTTCCCTTTCCTCCTTCCTCTCTAACTTTCCTCCCTCTCTTGATTCCTTCCTTGTTTTTTTCTTCCTTTCTTCATTACCTTCTTCCCTCCCTTCCTTTCTCCCTTGTTCTCACCCTCACTACCTCTTTCTCTCTCCCTTCCTCCCTTTCCCCCTCCATTCCTTCCTTCCTCTCTCCCTCTCTGTCTCCTTTCCTTCCTATCTTCTTCCCTCCCTTCTTATTTTTTTCTTTCCTTTCTCCCCTTTCTCCTTTTTTCTGTCTTTTTTTCTTTCCTTCGTCACACATCTATTTAAATTGAGATAATTACACCTATGCTGTTTTCACCTTGGGAAAGAGGTAATAGGCAAACATTAAACAAAAAATGAGAAAAGAATAAGAGGCAAACAGGTAAAAATTAGGAAGACATCCCTTCCTAAATTTCCAACAGAGGTGACCTGTGTTGTATACAGAGGGGACCTGACTTGCAGCCAACTCATTAAAAGCTGATAGGCAGTCTGAGAACAATATCCCAGCCAAACTTCCTTCCAGACTGTTGGATCCAAAGCTTGGAATATGTTCTCACTCTCCCTCCTGTTTCCTGGAACCCAGAGCTTGTTAGTAGGAAAATTAATCCAACCATGTACAGAGAAATCACTCGGTGGCTCCTTGGCAATAGAGAAACAGCCCCTATGCCTGCAATCTGGAATCATTTCAGTCTAATGAGTGTGAGACTGGGCTGGCACAAGCCAGAGGGCTTCTTGGAGCAATATCAGCTCTGAAACTGGGGCTAGTTCAGGGATAAGAATAAATGGATTCAGGGTCACAGCAGGGCAAAAATGACCAGAGCATCTTCCAGTCAACTCTTGCCAAAGCACAAGTTCTGGCAAACATCTGTCTCTATGCTCTAAGAGGGTATTGGAAGAAGAGATTAAAGCATGAACATAAGTAAACAAGAAAACATGGGAAGTAGAAAAAGCATTGGCTTTAGTCAGGAATTCAAATCCATACATTTGAGAGGCTAAAATTAGAGTTCAAGTTCTTGATATCCATGAATAGTGTTTCTTCCCCTACAATACTTTAGTGATTTGGCTACCATTTGCAGTGCTTTTCACATTCATCCCCTCCTAAATGTCTTCGAGATTCCCACCTTAACTTAGGCCCCCATCACCTCTCACTGTGAATTATGAAAACTTTCTAATTTTCTGGTCTTCATTCCCCTTTCCTTCACATATGCACCAAAGTGATCTTCCTTTCACATGTAGGAAAATTGTTCCCAACATATAATATGCAGACTTCATCATATGGCTCAAAGGGAGGCAGAACAGATATTTTAAATCTCTTCTCCATTCTTACCTCAACTCTTCTCCAAAGGAAACTCTAATTCCTTACAGGAGAGGAAGCAGGAGGTTGGAGCCAGACATTTAGGCATTGGGAGCTACTGTACAAGACTAGAATTATATCTATCTACTCCTCTTAAATATTTCTAGCCCAAAGGATATGGTTCCCAGGCTCAAGCTAAACTTCTGATTGCTATTCATTAATGGGGAAAGGAGGACCCAAGCTTTAAATCTAAGTCTTGACCCCTTTCCCACTGGCAATCAGTTCCATGATGAACATACCTAGTAAGTAGCAAAAAAAAAATTTATCCAAGTCAGTAGGGAAAATAGAAATCAGAGGGAGTATACAAATGAGAATATATGTCAAAGAGTGAAAGAACTTTCCTATTGGGAGAAAGGCAACTCAGCTCAGCCAAAAGACTCCTAGATTTCATCCAAGGGAAAATTCCCCAAAGTCTCTAGTGCAGCAAGCTGGGAAGAGGGACATAACTCCTCTCTCTCTCTCACTGGCTTCCCTAAAGTCTTTTCCTTCAGCAATTTGAAGTGGGGCTGGCATCTTCCATCTTTTCTCTCAAAGCTGGGAGCCAAAAGGGTCTGAAGATACTGCCAAACCCTGAAGAGACTTGAGGAATTTCAAAGAAGCTGATAAGACTCAAGGAAACTGAAGAGACTCTTGAGACCTGAAGAAAGTCTAATTAGAGTAGAAGTTTTTCATCTTTGCTCTAGCCAACTCTCCCATAGCCCTTACATAGGGCAGGATATTCATCTCCACCAATAAAAGAGACACATACAATTTTTTTTTGTTTGGAACTTTGCTTTTGAACTGAAATTATTCCTCCCCGGGTTGAAATTTTTGCAGAGATCAGATGGGGCAAGTACAAAACCTATAAATATATAGTACAAACACAAGTATTGAGTTTTTAAAAGAGCAAGGGTGATATTTTTTTCTTTTGTACCATTGAAATGGAAATTAAATAAATACATGTTAACAGTACGTGGAGTAGACATGGCACTATTATTGTCATTCATCCTTTGTTCTCGGAGAGGACTTGTGCATGAATTGGATTTAAGTGAAACAGAGCTGTGCAAAGTTATCCACCTTACTCTCTCCACCAAAGTGATCAAAACTTAATGGCAAAACAAAGGTCTGGCAATAACCCCAGAGCAACACCTGGGAGAATGCTACAGTGACAGCATGCCTAACAAGATACCTTGGCAAGGTTCCTCAATAGAAATCTGTCTTCTTATAAAATATCTTCACACTGGCATTCTGGCATCATAACATTTTTTGTTTTTCTCACAGATCTTCAAAACTAAAACTGACTAATTATAGGCATCTTTCAGTTTCTCTTTCAAATGAGAGATGTTAACCTATGCATACCCTTTGATCTAGCAATACCAATACTAGGTCTGTATTTCAAAGATATCAAAAAAGAAGGGGGGAAAGGAGAGAAATAACTTACATGTGCAAAATATTTATAGCAGCTCTTTTCATGATGGCAAAGTATTGGAAATTGAGAGGATGACCATCAATTGTGGAATGGCTGAACAAGCTGTGGTCCATGAATGTAATGCAATAAGAAAAAATGCACAGGCAAATTTCAGAAAAATCTGGAAAGACTTGCATGAACTGATGCAAAATGAAATGAGCAGAACCAGAAAAACATTGTACACAACATCAGCAACATTGTGTGATGATCAACTATGAATGATTCAGCAACACAATGATCCCAAACAAGCACAAAACACTTACAAAAGAAAATGCCATCCATATGCAGATAAAAATTAATAGATTCTGAATGCAAATCAAAACATTTTTTGCTTAATTTATTATTTATCATAGGTTTTTTACCCTTTTGGATGTGTCTTTTTGTAACAGTGACTTGTTTGGAAATATGTTTTACATGATTGAACAGGTATAAATTATATCAAACTGTCTACCATATTCAGAAGAGGGAAGAGAAGGGAAAGAGGAAGAAAAAATTGGAACTCAAAATCTTGTAATAAATGAGTGCTAAAATTTATCTCGACATGTAACTGAGGAATAAAATAAGATGCTATTTTTTTAATTTAAAATCAAATGAGAGATGTTTTGAGTGTGAATAATTGCATCACTTCCTTCATCCAATGTATCAAAACAAAAGTCAATAGGCAGGTGGAGTTCTCAATTAAACATGAGTAAGTATGGTGTAAAACCTATAGCATCAATCCTGGTGGATTTGTATATATGCACTTAAAATGAAACTTAAGTTTTTTAAATGAAACATATTAACTCCACTCTGAACAGTTATTCTCAATATGCTCATGACTTTCCAGGAGATCCTTGGTGGCTACTTCATAAAATCTCAATTCCCTATCTAATACTGAAGGTGGTTTCCAAGTCAATTCTCTGGATTCCCTTACATTAGTTCCAGATACTCTTCCCACCTACTACCTCCCCAAACATCTCTTGAGCTTTCTTGTTTCTATTCATGTTGTTCTTCCTAAACTATCTTAAAATTATGGATTTAGAGCTGAAAAGAATTTCAAAGGCCATCATTCCTACGCTATAGCTGAAAAAGGTAAGGCCTAAGGAAATTGAGTGAATTAGATTTACAAATAAATTATAAACTCCTTGAGAGCAGGGACTCTATTTCCATTTCTCATCATGTTCCTGGCATATAGTAGACACTAAGTGTTTATTGTTTGACAAGTTATTGATTGAATTGCCCAAGATTATCTAAACAATATACTCCAAGATAAGGATCAGACTGAGATCCTTTGACTGGAATACACCTTTTTTTTCTGCCAATCAAAGGCCTATTCATCCTTTGAAGTCTGTTTCACAACCTACCCTTCCAGGAAACCTTCTCCCACTGTTCCAGTGCACATTCACACATTCTCTCATGGTGTCTTCATAGATTGCAAGACAAAATACATTTCATGGTTTGTTCTATTTTGTATTTCCTTAAATTGCTTGATTTGAATGAATCTTATCTTCCACACTAGATAAAGCATGAATTTACCCCATACCCTAAGAGAGATAGTGGCAGTGAACCACCCCCACTTTCTCTCACCTACCCCCACATCCCAATGTGTCACAACATAGTCAAGCAGCAAAGTTTTTCAGGGAGCTGACTCACAGAAAAGGTTTGACAGATTCATCGCAGCCTTCTTTTGAAGCAATTCTATTTCCAACATGTGTAACTCTCAAGGTAACAACCCCAAGAATTCCCTACTTCCTACTTTGAATTAGTCTGTTTCAAACTTTAAGGGGATTCCCCAGAGTGATCAGATGCATGATTTTATAAACCTCAAAAAGAAAAAATAAAATCAATTTTAAAAATTCATTATGAAATGATCCAAACATTCTGGAGAACAATTTGGAACTATGTCCAAAAGGCTATCAAACTGTGCATGCGTTTGATCCAGCAGTGCCTCTATGGGTCTGCATCCCAAGGAAATCAAAAAGGAGGGAAAAGGACTCAAATTTGTTTATAGCAGCTCTTTTTGTGATGGCAAATAATTGGAAAATAAGTAAATGCCCATCAAATGGAGAAAGTCTGAATAAGGTGTGGCATTTGAAAGTAATGGAGGGGCAGCTAGGTGGCGCAGTGGATAGAGCACCAGCCTTGAATTCAGGAGGACCTGAGTTCAAATCTGGTCTCAGACATTTAACACATCCTAGCTGTGTGACCCTGGGCAAGTCACAACCCCAACTGCCTCAGTTAAAAAAAAGAAAAGAAAAAAGAAAGTAATGGAATATTGTAGTTCTATTAAAAAAAAATGATTCTAGAAAGGCCTGGAAAGATTTGATTTGCATGAACTAATGCTAAGTGAAACAAGCAGAACCAGGAATATATTGTACACAATAACAGCAAGATTGTGTGTTCATCAACTAATGGAAGACTTGGTTCTTCTCAGTAATTCAGTCATCCAAGTCAATCCCAATAAACTGAATGGAAAACTCCATCTGCCCCCACAGAGAGAACTATGGAGACTGAATGTTAATCAACATATGCTATCTTAACTTTTTTTTTCTATTTCTTCTGTTTGTTTTTTCTCTCATGGTTTTTCCTTTTTTGTTCTAGTTTTTCTCTCCAAACATAATTCATGAGGAAATGTGTTTTTTTTTAAATGAATGCATATGTATAACCAGAAAAAAAATTTAATTAAATTTTTTTTTAAACTTCAATGTTATATATTTGGGATCATATAATGGAAAGAGAGCCATGAGATGGAATCATAATTCTGATATTTACTAACTGTGTGACCATTGCAGGTCCCTTAACCCCTCTGTTCCTATTTTCTCCTCTATTAAATGAATAGTTCATAAATTGTTATAAGAATTAAATGAGATAAAGTACATATAGTTCCTTAAAATGATATATTGTATCATAACAATAATAAAACAGTCATTTAACAATCATAAATAATTTAACAATAATGCAACTCCCAACTCTCTGGGAGTTTTTACCAGCTGGTCCTCGTGCCTGATATACTCTCACTCATTTACACCTTCTGCTTCCCTAACTTCCTCCCAAGACTCAGCTAAAATTCTATCACAAACAAGAGGCTTTTCCTGATCACACCTTAGTGGTAGGGCCTTCCCTCTCTTAATTACCTCCAATTTATCCTGTAAATATCTTGTCTGGACAGAGCTGTTTTCTTCTCCCATTTGACTGAAAGTCAGGGCTGTAACCAACTCCCCCTTGCACAGTAATTAGAACATAGTAAGCACTTAATAAATGCTTGTTTAGAACTTATAATAGTCTGCAGAAAACTTTCCCAAATGTCATCACATTTGATTCTCACAACAACACTATAAGATAGGTAGAGCCACAATTACATATATGTGTACTGTATATATATTCATGCTAAGTATTTTAAATCTTTATAATTACATTGTGAATGTTTGTGTTTATGTCATTATTAATTGTTCGGTCATTTCAGTTGTGTCTGATTTTTTGTGACTCCATTGGGGGTTTTCTTGGCACAGATCCTGGAGTGGTTTGCCATTTTCTTCTCCAATTCATTTTACAGGTGAGGAAATTGAGGTTAACATAGTTAAATGACTTGTCCAAAGACACACAGGCAATAAGTGTCCGAAACCAGATTCTAACTTTCTCACTCCATATTCATAACAAGGAGGTGCCCTGTGTATTTATATAGCCCTTTATAATTTTACCACTTTTCTCACAATTCTACAAGATTAATAGTACAAGTATAGGTGAGAAAATTGAGAAAAGAGATTATCTTTCCTTGGGTCACATCCAGAAATGGTAGAGTTTGATGTTTTCTGATTCCCTAATTTACTGTACTTTCCCTATATCACACTAAAGGCACCTTATATCTATTTAGTACAACCCACTAATTGTACAGATGAAAACAATCTGAGGGCAAAAAGACAAAGCAAAGTCACATAATCAATCCATGAAAGGTCTGGGGCTTGAAGGCAGAATTTTGGAGCTGGAAAGTATTTCAGAAGACATCTAGTCGAATACTGGAAGCACATATCTTTTCCATTTCGTTCAATTTCTGAATATTCCCAATGAAGGAAAAGCTTCAGGGAAGAAGTAGTCAATCAATAAGCATTTAAGTACCTATTAGGTGCCAGTGCCTACCTTAGACACTGACTACACAAGTAGGAAACTGAAACAATCCCTGCACTCAAAGAGCTTACATTCCATCAGAGGAAGTCTTAATCTAGGCCTTGAATGATATGTAATATCTTTAGCCAAAGAGACAGAAGAATCAATGTGCTCAGGGACACTAAGACTGGCTCAGTGGGAGCTGAGAGAATAGAAGCTCATTGAATTTGGAGCTGCAAAAGATCTTAGAGATGATTTAGTCCAACAACTTCATTTTACAGATGAGGCAACTAAGATCAAGGGAAAAAAACAAATGATTTATATAATATCAGAAAGAAATAGCAAAGCCAGAATCTGATCCCAAGTCCTGCCTCCAAAGCCTATTATCTTTTCCACTATCCCAGAGTGCTCTAGTAAGAGTGGCAATATTATTACTATATGCACACAGTAGTTCTTTATTCTTAAGGGGTGCCATGCTCAGGGAACATGGCATAGCATCTAACATAACATAGCATCTCCCATCACTCCTTTTAGGAAAGGAATGATTGCTTCTTCTCCCATCTTAAGAAGGCTAATTTGTTGTTGTTGTTGTTGTTGTTGCAATTCTATACATATTTTCACAATTATCATGCTGCACAAGAAAAATCAGATCAAAATGGGGAAAATGAGATAAAAAAACAAAATGCAAAGAAACAACAATAAAAAGGTGAAAATACTATTTTGTGATTCACACTCAGTTCCCACAGTGGGTGTAGATCTCTCCATCACAAGACCATTGGAACTGGTCTGAATCATCTCACTGT